>NW_015506498.1:68361-86458 GCF_001515645.1 Sinocyclocheilus grahami | reverse complement strand
TTTGCATTAAAAATGACATAACTGAGCGAATGACACTTAATGACAGTTGTAAAAAAAATGCATAAAAACCTTTCATATTCATGGCATGTGTCATGTCTTGATTATGTAGGTGTCATGTCATGATTATGAAGGTGTCATGTCAGTCTTATGCACACCCCTTCAAGTAAAGTGTAACCGACAATTGTTCAGTGTTTGTTCATGTTTTTGTTGCTGTTATGTGATGTAGCGGTGTCTGACTAGGGGCGAGACGTGGACTGATGACGTCATCGTTTCAGAAAATATACGGATTCGCTGTCCACACGAAAACGCAAGGGCGGCATTTTCAGATTTATCCACTCTGGGAACCGGTTTCACTCTCCCAAAATGCCGGATCCCTCAGATTTTTGAGCCAAGTAGATTTTGAATGCAGCTTCCAAAAGATGAAAAATAGCAGATTAATATTTTCTATATTTAATACAATCACACCGGCGTGATTGAGAACGTTCAGTGCGTCATATCATCACGAATCTGTAAGATATTAATTTCATAGAGTAAACAGCTTCAGTGATTTTAATGGGAGTTTTTGAGAGTGCTTGATCTAGACTGTAAATAAAACATAAGGTGGTCAAAAAACACAGGCAGGGTCGAACAACAGCAAACAGGTATAGCACAGGCAAGACAAAGAATATTCCTTGGGCTAGTGTGGGTCTATGATCGGCGAACAGTATCCTTAGGGCTTGACAAGAGGGTAATCCAATAAACACAGGCAGAAGGTCAGGAAACAGACAACAAGGCAACACGGAAAGACTAGACTGACTAAAACTAAAAAATGGGAAAAGGAATGGCTCAGTGATGTAGCTATCGCTAGAGGAGAGATAAATGCTAAACAAAACTAGAGACTAAACAGAAACACGGAATGGCTCGGTAAAGCAGCTAACACTTGGGGAGTGCTAAACGCAGAACAATAGTTGGCGATCGAAGCAGGAACTGAGTGGGTGTTATGTAGTGTGTGTAATTGGTCTCAGGTGAGCGTGTGATTAATGAAATGGTGCATGGGAAATGTAGTCCGTGGTGACGTGCAACAGTCAGTGTAGTGAGAGAGTCAATATGATGGATGAGTGACCTCTGGTGGCGATCGGATGGAAGTTCATAGACCGGATTCGTGACAGAGGTGGTGGAGCGGAGGCAGAACAGGGGGAGGTATGAAGGGCCAGGTCCACGTGGAAGTGGAGAGACCAGGGACTGAGGCAGGACCGGCAGAGCAGGGAGCCGGCAGTACAGTTGGAGCTGAGGACCACCACAGCAGAGCAGACGGGACCGAAGATCCTCACGGTGGAGCAGAAGACCACCAGAGCATAACAGAAGATCCCCACGGCGGAGCAGAAGACCACCACAGCAGAACAGAAGATCTCCACGGCAGAGCAGATTACCACCAGACCGGAGTAGAAGACCACCAGAGCAGACAGAGCAGAAGTAGACTGCAGCACACATCATTTAGACAAACAGATAGCTCAGATTTAGATTCCTTGACAGGGACATAGAGACCATCCAAGAACTACCAGCCAGTCCAGTTTCCCTCTATGGCAGTGACAGGGTTGACGGGAAAGACATGGTGTGCATTAATAGTCTCTGGGCTCATGACAGGCAGGGTTAAGGGTTCAAAGGCAGGTTTTTGGGCTGTGACAGACAGTTCACAATCAATCCCCATGGCTGGTTCAGAACAGGATGAGAGTTCAGAGATGGCCTCCTCGGCCGGTTCAGAGCAGGATAAAAGTTCATAAATGGCCTCCATAGCCTTGACAGGACAGGCAGAGAGTTCACAGACAGCCTCCATAGCCGTGACACGACAGCACGAGGATTCGCAGACGGCCTCCATAGCCGTGACAGGACAGGAAAAGAGTTCACAGACGGCCTCCATAGCCATGACAGGACAGGACGTGGGTTCGCAGACAGATACTATTGACACCTCTGGAGGTTCTCTAGCGGATGCTGCCACCTCTGGAGGTTTTACAGCAGTACCATCAGGAAATAGGGAGAGTTCATTAACGGTTCCTTCGACTACGACATGACAGGCTGAGAGTGCCTTGCTGGGCTCCACCACCGTACAAGGAGTTGAGGCGAGCGCCGCCGCCTCGGGAGGTTCTGCAGCACACGCCACCACCTCTGAAGAAACTGCAGCGGGCGCCATCGCCTCTGGGGAAACAGCAGCGAACTCCACTACCTTGGGAGGTTCTGCAGCATCAGCCGCCACTTCTGGAAACATGTGATGTGACCTGATTCGTGATTCATGCTTGTCATGTGACACCACAATAGCACTGTATAACTGATATAGGCTTATGTTTTATTTATTAATTTTTTCCTTTTTATTCGAAAATATTTCCAAACCTGTATCAGGAAATATCTCGATTCTCATGTGTAAGTAAATGCGTTTTGTACCAGATTGTTATTTGTGGGTGACAAAGTAGATTAATAGTGTAATCTATTAACTACACATAAAAACCTGACTTTTTACTTGAATAGGCCTACCAGATATGGGTGTCATGCCATAAAATATTTTTAATACGACTGACTTTGTATTTAATGTGAATTTAATAACAATATTGTAAGTTACTATATTAGGCTAGACATTTTAATTTTACAGAGAGCAAAGAACCTTTAAATTATCAAAGATCATTTTCACGTCAGTCTAGCCAGAGTTCAGGCACTCTCAAAAACTCCATCACTGAAGCTGTTTACACTGTGAAATGAATATCTTACTTACATTCGTACGCACATCTGCACAGTCAGCGAGCAGGTGAACAAAACACTGCGTTTCAGCGATGACTCATCTGAACGTCTCTGATTGGCCATTGCATTCATAAGCTCAACAGACTCATGTGTGATTGGTTATAATGCAGCGCTGTACACGTTTTTGTACAGCCCCTCACTTTTGAACTTTTACATCTTTGAATGGGCATGACGCCTCTGATCACACTCAGATCACATCTTGTTTTGGATAAGAAGAAAAGGTCAGGTCCGACAATATCATGTCTTTTTTTATTTAAATCTAGATTTATTCGTATTGGCCCATGGAAACCTCTTTGAACACACTTGACTTGACTTGGCCAAAAAATCGTGGGGGACAAATTTACGTTTTATTAAAAAGTGTTTTCATATTCTACACTCATTAGAGGGTTAGATGCCTGCATACCGATTCAACTACTCTCTTCTTCTCCTCCTGCCTTGCACTTTGGTCCGCATCACTCACCGCAGAGCAAGCCTGTTCTTGATAATGCTGCTGTGAAAACGTGGGAAAAGCCGACGAGGAAGAAGTTGGAGTAAAGTGAATACTTCATCGCTCCGTCTATAGCACATTGTGATTGGATGTTTACGCTGTCAATACAGGAGACAAACCAATGGGCCACTGGCTGCTCGCTGTCCCTGCATGATGGTCCTCTGCAAAAAAAAATTATAAATAAATAAAACCTTCTGTCGGCCCCTTAAGTTCGTCGGACCACCGGGAAAATGCCCGATTACCAATCCAGCCTTGCTCATGACGATCAACTGTGACTTGACTTATGACGATCAACTGTGACTTGACTTGACTTATGACGATCAATTGTGATTTGACTTGACTCAGACTCATGACGATCAACTGTTTCTTGACTTGGCTTATGACGATCAACTGTCACATAACGGGGCACTGTTGTGTCCACCATTTTGCGATCAGGCTCATCTGTCGCCACCATTTTGTGAGCATAATCTAGTGCGGGGGCCATTACACGAGTGAGTGCGGGGTCGCGTTCCTCCGCGATACCCACAGTGAATAGAGCGCCAACAGTCAACAAAGCAAAGTCCAAAAAACAACTCAGTGACGAACGCGGACCCTCCCTAAGCTCAGATCATAGAGGTTGATCAAGGCCATCACAAAAAAAACTTTATCAAAAGACAGTCTGGTAGATTAGAATAGTGTGCTATGGCTAAAAATTCGCAAACATAGTTCTCTAGCGATCTCTAGAGATCGCTATCGTGTCCATACCTGGCCAATGTTCTTCAGAAAAGCTGCTGGGTCCTTGTATGGCCGAGTATTCTGTAATGGGGCTGACGAGACGAGAGGCGTGCGGATCCATGTGCAAGCTTTTATTCACAAGAGAAGTGGTCAAAAAACACAGGCAGGGTCGAACAACAGCAAACAGGTATGGCACAGGCAAGACAAAGAATATTCCTTGGGCTAGCGTGTCACATGTGGCCAAAGAGCAAGGCAGGAGGAGAAGAAGAGAGTAGTTGAATTGGTAAGCAGGCATCTAACACTCTAATGTGTGTAGAATATGAAAACACTTTTTAATAAAACGTAAATTTGTCCCCCACGATTTTTTGGCCAAGTCAAGTCAAGTGTGTTCATAGAGGTTTCCATGTGGCACATTTCGTTGTGTCACATGTGGTTGCCGCAAGCCCCCCGCCCGCGCCGTTCTCAAGCCCGCCCGCCTCTGCTCACTCAAGCCGGCCTCCGATCACTCAAGGTGTGTGACGCTGTTTCGTTGTGAAAGCGAAAATACTTTGGCCTTCCAAAAGAGGACACGACTAGAAATCAGTGGTTAAGTTGTATTTACAACACTGTTACAGAACAGTTTAACCCAAATATTCAGATGTGTCCAGCGCATTTTATGGAGTACTATTTCCTGATCCTGGTAGAGTAGACTACAATGCCGGCTGTTCTGACTCAGAGACTGGAAGTACTTTTTTTTATATTTAAAGAATTTGCCAGTGACGACTCAAACGTGAGGTTTTTGTTCAGTGTAGAGTAGCACTTGTTGTTTGTAATTTCTCCGATCACAAATGCAGACATGGTTTTATGTTTACGCGGCATCCAGAAACACTTTTAACTCAGGTCACTAGTTTAAGCTGTCTGGTCAACCGATCAGGTACACACAACAATAGTTCACTAGCGTTAAGCCATTTAGCAAAGCCAGCCCAGGCTCACATAGATAGCAAACACACAGTCTCACGGCTCTCCGGAGCAGCAGCAGTACATATGTCTTGGCAATAGATCTGCTTGTTCTGGGGGGGTTTTACCTTTTATATTTCTTCTGCCTATAGGGATTATTTTAAGCATATTATTGTATAGCAGCAGTATACATATTTAATTGTTTTGTTTTCTTCTTCCAGCTTTGTTGGGGGGTTATTTTTATATGCTATTTGTGCAGCAGCAGTATGTCTTAAATACTCACGGCACCGTATCGCCATATGTATTGGCAGTAGCAAGTTCCTGTACTTGCTTGCAGCAGCAGCAATAATCTACAACTACAGCAATAACCAACAGCAGCAGCAGCAGCGTAGCAGATCTGTTCCGTCAATACCAAATACATTAACATTGTCATATCTATCACCATGTTAAATCTTCTGTGAGTTGTCATGATATATATATATATATATATATATATATACATACATACATACATACATACATACATACATGCATGCACACAAAAAGAAAAACAAGTAGATAGAATAGAAATTTTTTTAAAGCTAGTGAGCAGCTTTGTTTTAAATAAAAAAGAAGATAAATAGATAAAGTAGAATTAAAATAGAATAGAAAGTGCTAGAGTTAGAGGGTCAAATAAGGATGGAGCAGATGTGTTTTTAGTCGTTTCTTGAAGATGGCTAAGGACTCAGCTACTCGGATTGAGTTGGGCAGGTCATTCCACCAGGAGAGAACAGTTAATGAAAAAGTCAGTGAAAGTGATTTTGTGCCTCTTTGAGATGGCACAATAATGCGCCGTTCACTTGCAGAACACAAGCTTCTAGAGGGCACATAACTCTGAAGTAATGAATTTAGGTAAAGGGGTGCAGAGCCAGTGGTGATAATAATAAGGCCAGAGCCTTGAATTTTATGCGAGCAGCTACTGGTAGCCAGTGCAAATTAATGAACAGAGGTGTGTGACGTGCATTCTTTTCGGCTCATTAAAGATTATCTTGCAGCGGCATTTTGGATTATTCAATTCAATTCAAGATTATTCGTGTAGCGCTTTTCACGATACAAATCGTTGCAAAGCAACTTTACAGCAAATTAAGTTTCTACAATATTTAGTGGTAGCTTATCAGTGGTGACTGTCAGTTAATGTACATATGGCAGAAATGTACGGAAAAATCAATTAAAGACGTAATCAAACAGACGATGAACACTATTAACAGCAACTATTATATGATGCAATCAAACTTATAGCAAAATATGGTAGTTCTGTATGTTGTTTCAGGGTTGGCATCATCTGAGGTCCTCTGAGGGATTGGCATTGTAAGGAATTTAACTCATTAATTCTTGATAAGGGAATTAATCATTCATTTCATTTCTGGCGCAGGTTTTGAAAGGACTCGGATCTGAAAATTCGAGGTCCACCTGATTAAAACTGATTTCAAATTTGATAGTTTACACTCTATCAGCTACTCGGTCAGCGAGACGTTAATGTCAATGTATATTACCAATTTGACTATATGTATTTTCCCTGGCCACGGGCTAATACGTTCTTTGATCATTTGTAAGCTCTTAGAGAGGTAACGTGATCTTTGGCAAGGGTTTGACTTTAAAATTATACGACACCAGACAATGATTCTTTATAAATGAAACACGAATTTTATTGGCTATTCTAGATTACATTAAAACTAAGCTAAAATACACACACACACACATATACAGTTCAGAAGTGAGTTAACGGAGTTGCATGAAGTTTCAAAGTTCTAACTCGTTTTCACGAGTGGTTTTAAATTCAGCCTGAGAGAATTCACAAAGCAGATATTTTCTTATCTTTACTGCTTAACTCAATTCACCAGCATCAGTTCAGCAGATAGAAGATCTTGTTTGTACTTGCGTTTGCTGAAAGCTGAGTTGTTCTTCGTGGCTACTGGAGGGGATTCCGTGGCTGATTGGCTGTTGATCTGGCACCGGAATGACGTTTGGATGACGTCCTTTTGGGGAAGCCCTCGTTGGATTGGTTGGTTGCTGGGTTACGGAAGAGCCTCTGGTTCTTCTGAGAGAGAGTCTGCTTTAGCAAGACTTTGCGTTCTGCAGAGTTACGAAGCTTCAACTGAAGTGTTTGAGTTCTTAGATGGTTGATCGCCTGATGGTTCAGCTTGTGAGCACAAGTTAGAGTGCTCTCCACACGGCGACAAGGCCTTGCTCGAGAAAGAGCCTGCGTTCGGGAGAGCAAGCGGCAAAAGTCTTCACTCGAGAGTGTAAACAGCGAGAAGCAATTGAATTCGAGTTACAGTGGGGTTTTTGAGCCGTGGCATACGTCCAACCTACGGTGTGATCTTCCAATCGGCTTCTTGCAAGGCGGAGCATGCATACATTAACAAAAGGCTTCAATTCATCACGAGGACACCTATAAAAGTTGTTAATACTTCTATAAAGTCTCTTAAATGCAAATATTGTACATACTATTAAAGTTTACTTCATTTCATCATTCTGCATTTGTCGTGCCTATTCGTTCAAGATTAAACTTCACATATTACACACATTTTAACAACCTTATTTCCTAAAAAGGGTGATAAACACTGATTAAAGTTGCACCGATTACATGAAACACATCAAGCATATATATATATAAGACATACAACATATTATTTGTGAATCTGGTTGCCCTGTTATGCGCATAACTGATTTTCTGTTGAAATTGTCTGTTGTAAGTTTCGTGTCCCTTTTTTGGAATGCAGGGGGAAAGGGGAGGTGTCCTGAGGTCATGCCCATGTCATGAGTTGGGAGTCTGCCATTCTTCTCCTGGACAAAGAGCTCTTAATCTGTCGTTTTCTGTCTATCGGATTTAGCAATTTATGCATTAGACGGTCATGGGGTCCCTGTCGCTGGAACACATCTCAGATACCATGTTCTTCGTTCTGTTGGAATGCAGGATGTGATGGGAATCATGTGTTAGTCACGTATAGATCCCGTGTGGCCTGAGGTTAGTTAATTTACCTCATCCTTTTCCTGTTGGATGTGAGAGTTCCATTCATTGGTGTTTCACAAGACATCGTGGTTTCTATATGTTGAAGTCCTCATACAAAAGATCTCTGTGGTATCTCTTGATTAGATTAATCCAGACCTCATGATGGGTCGATTCAGTGGCACATCACAGTCCTGTGGTTTGTGGTATTAAGAAATCCCTACAGCATCATCTCTTCTCAGGTGTTCTGGATCCAGACTGAAGATTCAAGTCCTAATGCATCATTTGTATTATCAACGTGAATATTAAAATGTCCGACAATTAGCGCTTTATCAACAGTAATCAATAGGTCTGAGAGGAGATCTGCAAATTCTTTTAGGAAATCTGTATACGGCCCTGGTGGTCTATACACAGTAGCCAGAGCAAGAGATACGATAGATTTCTTTTGCGTATCTGACAGTGTAACATTAAGCATTAGTATTTCAAATGAGTTAAACCTGTATCCTGTCTTCTGAGTAACATTGAGAATATCACTATATATTGTTGCAACACCGCCGCCACGTCCAGTCTGACGAGGCTCATGCTTATAACAGTAGCTTGGTGGAGTAGACTCATTTAGACCAATATAATCATTAGGTTTTAGCCAGGTTTCAGTCAAGCAGAGTACATTAAAACGATTATCTGTGATCATTTCATTTACAATAACTGCTTTGGGTGAGAGTGATCTAATGTTTAGGAGCCCAAACTTTAAAAATTGTCTTTGTTCATTTATTTGACATTTTTCTGGTTTAATCACGATCAGATTTTTTCTAGATCCTGCATTAAATTTATATTTTGACCTCACTATTCGGGGAACAGACACAGTCTTTATAGATTATGCAGTGCAAGTACTTCTATCATTTAAGCAGTTAGAACAAAAGTCATCAGGGCAGTTATTTGAGATTTGACTTACTAGTCATATGGTGCGTAGCATCCTGGAGATGTTGTCCGACAGGAGTTTGACGAAAAAGCCTCGGACGCTCCCAGAAAAGATTCCAGTTATTAACAAAGAGCAGTTTCTGTTCTTTACACCACGACAATAACCATTAATTTAAAGCAAAAAGTCTACTGAACCTTTCGAGTCCTCGTCGATATGTGGAAAGCGGTCCTGACACAATGATCGTCGTCGTGGGCGATGTGCTGCGCACCATCTCGATCAGGCTCACTGAAGTCCCTCTTCAGTGTCTCCGTCTGCCGCAGCTTGTGAAGCACGACCGCTCCGGTGCTCTCATCACCCTTCAGGATCGTGGGTATCTGCGCAGAAACATCGAGAACATGAGCACCAGGGAAACAGTGAGTGTGCACTTTACCTTCAGCTAACGTAGCACGGACGTGCCGGACGATGGAGTCTCCGATGATCACTGTGTCGCGTTCCGTCTCGCGGAGGGAAGCGAAGAGGTTCTGTGGGGAGATCTCGAAGACCAGAGGCGGCGGAGAGGGAGAGGTCGTCGCCTGGGGCCTGGCTCGCGTCTTTCGCTGCGGGTGCACCCAGGGTCCGTGGTGTCCCGGCGCCGGAGTGAAGGACATCTGGGAAGATCGCGTCCTGGGTGCACCGGACCTGTGCAGAGAAACGCACGGAGTAGAGGTGGTGGGAGAGTTAGCAGCGCGCTGTATACTTCCCCCGGACTTGTGAGCGTCAGCCCGGGAAATACCCGTGTTCTCAGCTGGGTCTGCCTCTCCACCAGGTCGCAGATCTGCTTCTCCACGGCCTCCAGCTCAAGCTGTACCGAATGCAGCTCGAACGTGTCCTCACCTGCACTCAAAGCTAGACACATATCCGCCATTAAAGCAAGTAACAGTGAGTAAAACAATGGTAATGTGTGTGAATAGAGTATTAGCAATGTAAGAGAGATTAGCGGCAACCACGCTGGCAATGCTAACGGGCTATATGCTAATAGCGGACTCAGGAAATCAAAATAGAACTAATGATAACAAGGCGCTCTGATTGTTTTTGTTGTAGAATACGATAGGGGATATATTCACACGTTATAGAAACAAAAATGATGGTGTATAAAATTGATTTTAAGATAAAAAAAAATAGATGATAAAGAATTAACTTGATGGAGCTCAAACTCAAAACACACGGCAGCAACAAACAGGAAGGTTAATTGTAGAGGTTTGATAGAAGTGGCTGAAAGACCTGCCAAGAGAGCATTGCAATAGTCCAGTCTGGATAGAACAAGAGCTTGAACAAGGAGTTGTGTAGCATGTTCTGAAAAAAAGGGCCTGATCTTCCTAATGTTGTATAAAGAAAATCTGCAGGACCGGGCAGTTTTAGCAATGTGGTCTGAGAAATTCAGCTTATCATTAATCACAACTCCGTGGTTTCTAGTTGTTTTTGAAGGAGTTATAGTTGATGAGCCTAACTAGATGGTGAAATTTTGATAAAGTGATGGGTTTGTTGAAACCACAAGCAGTTCTGTCTTAGTAATAATATTATTATTATTGTCTTAGTCTTAATAATAATAATAATAATAACTAGATATGTACATTTTCTGAAGAAAATGTGAAGAAAATGTGAGTGGTGCTTGCCGTGGAACTAGGCACTAATTCTAAGCACTAATACTAGGCACTAATACTAAAAACTAAAAATAATTCTATTAGCATCATGTTAACATCATGCTAATCTTGTTAACATAATGCTAGAAACATGTATACACTTAGCATGATGTTAACATGAAGTTAACATGATTAGCATGTTGTTAGCATGATTTTAGCATGTTTTTAACAAGATGGTAACATGATTAGCATGATGCTGGCAACATGCTAACATGATTAGCATGTTAATAACATGAAGTTAGCACAATTAGCACCCTGATTATAAGACGACCCCCCTTTTTCCAGATGTACCTTTTGGAAAAAGGCTTTTTAAAAACCAAATCTTGTTTTTTCTCAGTAAACACATTTTGTCTTCAATTATTTTCACATTGCATATTTTTCCTATTTTAATTTTTGTTTTGAATGTATGGTAAAAACTGGTAAAATGTACCAACAATCACATTTAAAAAATATACACTTTTTGATATACCATTAAAAAAAAAAAAACAGGTAGCCCATCTGAATTAGGACATTTAGGCTATCCATCTAATAGTAGCCTACCAAAATCTTATTAACAGTAAGTTAAATCTTACTGTAGTCTTCAAATCTGGGTACTGTCATACATTTTAAAATCACAAAGGGAGTTTGGTCCCATCAGGCTAACGTGACAGTCACGACTCATGCAGCTGTAAGGTTTTCTTTTGTTTTTACTCGCGATCTTTACAACACGCATTACATTAGTATTTCATGACACACTCGTTTTATGCGTATTTGGCGCCACCTATTGTTGTGGGTGTATTATTGACATGTCAAAGTCTAGACCCTGAATATAAGACGACCGCGATTTTTCAGATGTATTTCCAAGAAAAAACCATTGTCTTATATTCGGGTCAATACGGTATTATGATAATACAGTTAACGTGTTATTAGCATTATACTAGCAGCTCTTAGCACTTGATCCTAGCATGCTTTAACATGGTTTTAGCATTTTTTAGCACTTAGCTAGGTGATGCTAGCATTATATAGCATATTGTTAGCATGATGCTAGCACATTATGGCTTATTTTAATAATATTTCAGCAATTACCTATATTTTTTGCATGTTGTAACACTAATCACTATTAGCATGTAGCTATTTACTGCTAGCATGTGTAGCATGTTGGAAGTCCTATTTGCTCACATGAGTCAAACCAACTCATATATCTATGCGATATTCTGTTGCAAAGATATAGGACTTGCTAAATGGTTGCTAGGGTACTCTGTTTGGTTGCTAGGGAGTGGCTTGACAGCTGCCAATGATGATTCTCCAAAGGCTGTTTACCAGTATGAATGATATAAACCCAGAGATTGTCTTACTATAGGGAGATGAGAGGGTCTGTATTACTTACTATTGGAGAAACCGTAACGGTCAATTTGGATCACGTGTGCTGTAATCACATTACAGCCTTGATGTCATTTAATTTTAGTCAGAGTTTTGTGACATTCAATCGCCGTTTACGGATACCATAGGAATGAATGAGGAGTGTTGTAAACTGAATCCCACCTGTTGCAAAAAGTCAGTGACTTCTCAATAAAACAGCATTTTTTTTCTCGGTGTAAACTAAAAATAGTTCAATCCAAAAGTTTTGTTTAGTGTAAAACATGTTGAAGATTAGCTGATAGGCTGTCGATTTATTAAATTATAAGCTGTTTCCTCTAAAAAGTGGTTTATTCAGCGTAGTAAAGCATCTCCTCCATTGACATCCATTAAAAAAATGGCCTCTAGTCTCCTTTCCGTTAGCATTAGCCGCTACGCTTTTATTGGCTAAAGGTTGCAGGGTTGCCTTCTAGTGTATTTGTATAAACCAACCCCCATGTCTTGATGGCATTCAGATTTGAAGATAGGCCTGTTTTGGTTTGGGTTGCTAGGGTGCTTGATAGGGCATGGCTAGATTGTTGCCAAGGTGATAATTAAAGAGTGCTTGGCAGTCTGACTCAAATGAGCCCACCCCTATCCCTTTATGTTATTGTGTTTCACTAATATTGCCAGTTAAATGTATTATATGGTTGCTAGGGTGGTCTAAATTGTTGCTAGGGTGTGACTAAACAGTTTCCATTGTGATAATTATAGACCACTTACCAGTCTGAGTCAAAAGAGCCCATCCACTTGTCTGTATGATTTTGTTATCTGCACTGTGAGCTGTGAGGTCTTATATAGACAGGTGTGTGGCTTTGCTAATCAAGTCCAATCAGTATAATCACACACAGCTGGACTCAAATGAAGGTGTGGAACCATCTCAAGGATGATCAGAAGAAATGGACAGGACCTGAGTTAAATATATGAGTGTCACAGCAAAGGGTCTGAATACTTAGGACCATGTGATATTTCAGTTTTTCTTTTTTAATAAATCTGCAAAAATGTCAACAATTCTGTGTTTTTCTGTCAATATGGGGTGTTGTGTGTACATTAATGAGGAAAAAAAATTAACTTAAATGATTTTAGCAAATGGCTGCAATATAACAAAGACTGAAAAATTTAAGGGGGTCTGAATACTTTCCGTACCCACTGTATACCTCCCTTCTTTTTTCAATGGAAATGTATGGGCTGGTTGCTAGGGTGTAAATGGTTGTTAGGGTGTGGCTAGGCAGTTGAAATTCACCATTTATTGGTGGTGGTGGTGGTGGTGGAAGCCAAGTTTGTTTACCATTAACCATCAGGACTGGATGGTCAGGCGAACTTGTGAAAAAACATTAGAAGCTTATCTTGCACTTAGTCATAGCCAATACAGCATGATCTTTTCTGGGTCATTCCTTGAAATTGGTGCCCTTCTGCGTCCTTAAGAAATAATCAAGCATAGAATAAATATAACAACAAATAAATTTGTGATTTAAAAGCATAACAATACTATGTATTCTTTCATCAATATTACATTAAATCAAAGTCAATTAAATATAAATTTAAATAGCTTTTATGCTGATAAGGGTAAGGTTTTAGGCCTGTCTCTCACTATGATTTTTCTTTTTCAGCACGACTTTTAATTTGCAAAATGAAAGCAAAACAAAAATTACATTTGCATATTATTCTAAATACGGTCTCATTGTTAAGCAGTGTTTTTGGCATAAGTATACATTTCTTTCTATAAAATATATATCATTTTATTGGTGTCCCATGATTTGATGTGACCCCTGTTACCCTAATCAAAAACCCTTGTAAAATAATGGTACATTCAAGTGTCATTTTTATTTTGATAAAGAACAAGCTGTGATTTCAAAGTAGCAAAAATATGTTGTGTGTGTGCGTGAGGCGCCGGCGTGATCACTGCATTGTTTTCCCTTCTAAAAGAGGAAACTGTTACTCTGTTATAATTTATGATCATACCAATGCTGGTTGGTCATACAGTACATATAGAAGTAAGACATCATTCAAAACTGTCATGCTTTTTTAAAACTAAATAAAACTGTAAAATAAAGAAATCTGTAAAGCTTTTGCAAAATAAAGAAAACTTCTTTCTGCTGTCTCAGTTTCCTTTTCTGTGAACTTTGGAAAGCATCACATGGAACCGAAACTCAGCACATTTTTTTTCTTTCGTTTTGTTAATCTTAACAAAAGATTTAAGTGAGGCCTATATATTCCTTTTTATGTATATAGTTTTATTCCATTTTCTCCGTTCACAGAAGCACTGTCGGTGTGAGCCCTTGTTGAATCCATGTTCTACTGCATTATCCTGCAATTTTAGCTGGTTTCAAAACCAAAAACAAGCTGCATATTACCTGCCATTGCGACTTACCGATGATGAATTGACAGCTGAGTGTGGGCATTTCACTCATTGAATGCGTCAACATCACATTTGCATAGGCTGTACTACTTGAATTCATGATTGGTTGACTACAAAATTAAAATATTAAATGGAATGATAAAATAACGTTATTAAACGGTTAATGGCCATTTCAAATTTTCGATTCTGTTCGGAACTATTAAATTTGTGTTCAGTTAAATTTTAATTTCTGGCTATGTTCCTGTAACAATTTTGTTCGTTTTGGGTTTTCGTTTTCGTTCCTTGATCCGGTTCATAGCCCTGTATCGTAATTACCATGTTTGCAAGATATCAACTTTTCAAGTCAAGTCACCATTATTTATATTTGTTATATATACTATATATATATATATATATATATATATATATATATAGTTGACTACAAAATTAAAATATTAAATGGAATGATAAAATAACGTTATTAAACGGTTAATGGCCATTTCAAATTTTCGATTCTGTTCGGAACTATTAAATTTGTGTTCAGTTAAATTTTAATTTCTGGCTATGTTCCTGTAACAATTTTGTTCGTTTTGGGTTTTCGTTTTCGTTCCTTGATCCGGTTCATAGCCCTGTATCGTAATTACCATGTTTGCAAGATATCAACTTTTCAAGTCAAGTCACCATTATTTATATTTGTTATATATACTATATATATATATATATATATATATATATATATATATATATATATATATATATATTACAATGCAGATTGTGTCAAAGCAGCTTTAAAGTATTAAACAGGGAAGTAGTGTGTCAAAATAGTTTGTAGTTATCCTCTGGCCAGATGAAACCAGCAGTTTAATTCCAGGCTGCAACAAAGTCAGATTGTGCAGAGGACTCATCTGGTTCCCGTGGTCTTGTCCCGATGGCTGATGAGGTCTTTGGAGGGGACTTGTCTCTAGGGCTCATATAGTTGACATGGTCTCCGCTGACATTCAGGGCTGTCGAGGTCATCTCTGGGTACTGCAGGATGCCGTATCTGGTCTAGATATGGACTAGATCCGGGTGACTGCAGTGACCATCTGATCTGGAAACAGTCTGGATCTGGGTGACTCTGGTGACATAAGAATGAAACAGACTAATATTAGTGTAGATGCCATTCTTCTAACTATGTAACAAGTACATCAGGTGTTATGGGAAGTGTTTCCGGTTCAACCTGGTTGAACTCAGCAGGATAAATGTGAAAAGAGGACCTTTGGCATGGGTTTTAAAAATGGTTTATAAATATTTGACAATGTTTACAAGTAGGAAAACTGCTCTGAAACATTACAACCAAGGTAAATTAATGCAAATAATTTTTTCCTTCTCTCAGAACATAATTGTAATATTTGTTTTCAAGATACATGTTTTTTATTTCTGTTTTCATCATTGTAATACTAATTTATCATTATAAGTATCAGGATAAGTATTTAGACATGGTCTTAGTACATACTTTCTAATGTAAGATTTTCAGAACTAATGGCAGGTAAAATTGTTGAATTTGTTACATGTCTGATATTATACTCTTTTTCTGACTTTGTGTTATTGTTTGGTTCACAGGTTAAATTCTTATTTCAAGTTCTTTATTGTGAGAGACCCATTTGAGCGTCTAATATCTGCTTTCAAGGACAAGTTCGTGAAGAACCCAAGATTTGAACCTTGGTACAAACATGACATTGCCCCAGCCATCATTCGCAAATATCGCAGGAGTCACCATGATGATAATGAAAGTGTGGGACTTCAGTTTGAAGATTTTGTACGGTACTTGGGCGACAAGTCAGGCCGACAGCGCTTGGACAGGCAGTTTGGTGACCACATTATTCACTGGCTGACATATGCTGAGCTGTGTGCTCCTTGTGATATTTCCTACAATGTTGTGGGTCACCATGAGACTCTGGAGCGTGATGCTCCTTATATTCTAAAAGCTGCTGGTATCGCTGACCTAGTGTCATACCCAAATATCCCACCAGGGATAACCCGCTACAACCGAACCAAGGTGGAACGCTATTTTACTGGAATCAGCCAACGAGATGTCCGTCGGCTCTACGCTAGCTACCAGGGAGACTTCAACCTGTTTGATTACCAGACACCTGCCTTCCTATTGGACTGACGTAGAGATTTCCTGATAATCTTTTTTTTTTTTTTTTAATAAATCTCTGAATTATATGGCTGCCTCAAAAATAGTGTTCAATTGCCTGGCCTATATGGAGTATATATTCTTCTTTTGCACTGATCTGAGACTTAGTTACTTTACACATTATAATATGTTTGTATTTACATACATGTTTGGATTTGGCTTGATCAGGGATCTGCACTAGAGGGTAACTTTAAACATGAATTACTAAGATCAAACCGTGCATTAGTAAAGTTTAGATTTTTTTTTTCTTTAGTAATATCTGTATTTGCCATATGATAATGAAGTGCCATAATATTTACGTTTTATGGATTTCATTAACTGGATTTTAGACAGTATATTAGGTAAAGAAGTACTATATAAATGATCAAATGTTGACAATACTTGTTTGACACCTTGCCTTTTTTTTTTACCAGTTTACTATGGACTAATTTTCTGAAATAGTGTCTTCTCTATCCTTTATACTTAAAGGATGGTAGTACTCAAGCATCCCAAAAGAGATTTTA
Organism: Sinocyclocheilus grahami; assembly: GCF_001515645.1. Classification (NCBI taxonomy): domain Eukaryota; kingdom Metazoa; phylum Chordata; class Actinopteri; order Cypriniformes; family Cyprinidae; genus Sinocyclocheilus; species Sinocyclocheilus grahami. Next base: position 69,574 of record NW_015506498.1, on the reverse strand, counting down.
ATAAATCTTACAGTTTTGATATTAACAATGTTCAGTTTCATTCTGGTCTATAATACATTTTCCTTTATCTTGAAACTAGCCTTAGACATACTATCAATCTTCATCATGCAAATATATTTTTATTTTGCAAAGAACCTTTCTATCAGTAAGTATCTAAATTTGTACCATAAAAATCTCTAAATATCAACACCATGATCAAATAAATTAATTTTTCGGTGGCCATATTCGAAGTTTGGGATAAATATTAAGATTTTGTGCTCTTGAAGACCATGTTAAAAAATGTAACATTTGAAGTAAAAAATTTAAAAAAACTTTTTGAGCCAATCACGAAGGATCAGCATTAAAGTGGTTCTGGTTCTGTTGTGGTAAAGGGGTTCATATTAGAACCTGGCCTACTCTTAAGGTTCCTGTATGAACCTTTTTTTAAATGGTCTATGAAGATCTATTTTCTAATTATCTGAAGCCTGCGGTCGTGGAATATGTTAATCATGAACAAGAATAGTAATATTTTTTTATTTTTTACAGATTAAAAATCTTACGTTAAAATAGGGGAGCGGGGCACTAAATAACACTTTACCCTGAAAGAACGGAAGTAAAATATTCCATAGGTGTGGCTCATGTTAACATGACCATTTGACAACTTAAAGTGGAACTGAAGCAGTCAGTCAAGTTAACATTTAGTAAATACATTTTCACTCTAATGAATGATTCCATAATAAATCAGGACAAATGTAACCATTTAAAAAAAAAAAATCCTTTTAGCTTTTGTAGCAGCATCACCAATCTTGCAGTAGTAAAACCTGTGACATTGTCCTGCCATTCACATTCAATATTAACAGTTTGTGCTTGTTAGGCAAAGGCAGAGGCGGACTTAACCATTAGGCAAAGGTAGGCGACCGCCTTGGGCCCCCAAAAGCCAAGGGCCCCCTAAAATGCTTTTTATATGCGAGATGCGTTTTCAATGCGGACGCGCAAGTGGTTGCTCTGGTGTTCATTACCACGACAACCGTCTGTGCGTCCGCGTTGAACGTGCTTCTTAACAAAAGTAGGGCGATGTAGCAAATGGGGACGGAATCCCGGAATCTATTCATAAAAACAGAATTTACTGTGTAGCGTGGAATGTGACGGAATGAACGGCGAGGACGCGCGTTTCGTTTGCTATTGCACGAGCAACGCTCGCGGTTGTCGTCTGTAGTAGCTAAATAGTATTTTT
>NW_015506498.1:65317-68265 GCF_001515645.1 Sinocyclocheilus grahami | reverse complement strand
ATTGTATACAAATTAATAAATTAAGTTGTTTTCATGAATTCAATTAATTAGATATGTTTTTGATTAAACCATTCAAATGGAATACAGAAAAATTAAAATGGAAAGCGCAGAATTTGGGCCCTAAGAATGTAATTTTTATTAAACTTTTAATGGGCCTAAACTGCTGTTAAACAAGTTTCATGATTTTAATTAATTATACATGTTTTTTGTTCAAATTTAATATAATCATCCAGAAAAATTTAAACGAAAAAAAAAACTGAATACAAAATTTTTTTAACGAAAACAATTTAACTTAGGCTAATTTGGGAAAAAGAAAACGGATTTCATAGGGCCCTACAGATATCATGCATCTGAAGCTATCATTTTAATACTAAGCAACAGTGCATATTATATAGGGCCTATTTTAATTTTTTTAAATGGCGCTCACTCGTTTTTGTGAAAGACCCAAGAAGGACCATGCACAGTCCCTTTCCACACAGGCACACTTCATGTTTGGTTGAAATAATCCTTAAGCATGTAAATTTATAATTTCCTTCAGTTTAATTTAAATGTGCAATTAAAATAAATAAAAAATAAATGTATATTTTAAAGTTTAGAATTATACAGCCTTGAGTTGTTAGGTTTAGGGTTAGGGTTAGTGAGTTAGGGTTAGGGTTAGGGTTAGGGTTAGCTAATAAGTGAGTACTTCTCCTTTGCCGAGATAATCCATCCACCTCACAGGTGTGGCATATCAAGATGCTGATTAGACAGAATGATTATTGCACAGGTGTGCCTTAGGCTGGCCACAATAAAAGGCCACTCTAAAATGTGCAGTTTCACTGTATTGGGGGGTCCGAAAACCAGTCAGTATCTGGTGTGACCACCATTTGCCTCACGCAGTGCAACACATCTCCTTCGCATAGAGTTGATCAGGTTGTTGATTGTGGCCTGTGGAATGTTGGTCCACTCCTCTTCAATGGATGTGCAAAGTTGCTGGATATTGGCAGGAACTGGAACACGCTGTCGTATACGCCGATCCAGAGCATCCCAAACATGCTCAGTGGGTGACATGTCCGGTGAGTATGCAGGCCATGCAAGAACTGGGATGTTTTCAGCTTCCAGGAATTGTGTACAGATCCTTGCAACATGGGGCCATGCATTATCATGCTGCATCATGAGGTGATGGTCGTGGATGAATGGCACAACAATGGGCCTCAGGATCCCGTCACGGTATCTCTGTGCATTCAAAATGCCATCAATAAAATGCACCTGTGTTCGTTGTCCATAACATATACCTGCCCAGTTGGGCAGGTATATGTTATGGACAACGAACACAGGTTATATAACAGGTTATATATGTTATTGTGCTCACCCACACAACGCCAGTCTGCCGTCTGCCCTGTACAGTGAAATCTGTATCGCTGTCTGTCATCTGCACTGTCCAGACCCTACCCGGATCCGCTAATAAAGCGGTTCATCCGGCCTGGATCCGATCCGGACCCGTTGATAAAGAAACGGATCCAAACCGGATCAGATCAGGACCCGTTCATTTAGTGGGTCTATACCTTATTTGAAATGGGTAATCTGGCCAAAACTAGCTATGGAAATACCTAAAATAGAGCCAACAAACATTATATAGACTAGACTGCTCTATAAAAGTGTAATATGTCTCCCTTTATTAATATTAATAAACCATAAAATCATTCAAAAACATCTAAACTTTCCTTGGCCAGTAATAATGAAACACTCTATAAAAAGTAGGTAATTACATGAAGAAAAGTAAAAAAATAAAATGCAACCACAAATTGTACAAAAACATTGTTTTATTTAATGAAAAACTTTACCTCTAAAAAGACAATTCAGTTCAATAACTTTGTAAAGTTAATATTTTCGAATGAATTAGTTCAATTCAGCCATAAGGAATTTTATTGCACACAAACGTTTCATTATTCACTTTGTGTCAGCTTGATGTTGATTTAATCAAATTAAATATCAGTGAAAATGTTGCAAAATTAATGCATTATGAAACAAAGTCTTGGCGATAAAGCAGCTCTGCAGAAAACAGTGATATCATAATCCAGCTCAATTCAGTTCAAGTCTTGTCATTATGCAATAGTGTCAGTACAATCAAATCAATATTATTCTTGAATATTCAGTGTCTTTTAAACCCCAGCTAACCAAGCCAGAGGTGGCAGTGGAACCCAAACTCCAGCAGGGGACTGAAACGAAGAAAAAACAGCTTGGGAGAAACCAGGAGCAGTCAGCTCAGCTCTCCTCTGGTTAAATGAACGGACGACTGGATTAACAGTGACTATAAGCAGGATAAAACTGCATTGTGGTCCTAGCAGCTCCTGGCCTGACACGTTCATTGCTGGCCATAGCGGTCTGTGCTGAGGACTTGTCTGTTTCTCATGGTCTTTGCTGCGGATCTGTGTCAGTGTCTGATGTCAGTCCAGTCATGATGTTCAATTGCCGTGGTCTTCACTGACATTCAGGGCTGCATTTTGGTCGTCTCAGGGTGCAGGTCCATCATCTGATCTGGATACGGACCGGATCCGGGTGACTATGATAACCTTAGGACAAGAGTGCGACAAAAACATTGAAATAAGTAACAAGTATCGGTGTTGACTTTTTCTCACAGCACCTGTAATCACACAAGTACATTTTCATACAAAATTTCATGACATCTCATAGCAAAGATTACTGTTAAATGTAGGATGTAAAAGTAGGTTATTACACATTTAAAAGTATCATTGTCAGTATTTGACAAACTAGTTGACTAAATCAAGTTGAAAACTCTTTTTAAAAAATTACTCTTTTAAAAAGTAATTTAATCTTACTTTTAAAGATGAAGTAGAATATCGAAGGATGAAGTAGAATCAAAAACCAGACTGGAGCACTTGAATGACGGTGAAGCTGCAACAGAACACACATACACATACACACACACACACACACACACACAGTAT
>NW_015506498.1:52170-64988 GCF_001515645.1 Sinocyclocheilus grahami | reverse complement strand
AACTTTCCTTGGCCAGTAATAATGAAACACTCTATAAAAAGTAGGTAATTACATGAAGAAAAGTAAAAAAATAAAATGCAACCACAAATTGTACAAAAACATTGTTTTATTTAATGAAAAACTTTACCTCTAAAAAGACAATTCAGTTCAATAACTTTGTAAAGTTAATATTTTCGAATGAATTAGTTCAATTCAGCCATAAGGAATTTTATTGCACACAAACGTTTCATTATTCACTTTGTGTCAGCTTGATGTTGATTTAATCAAATTAAATATCAGTGAAAATGTTGCAAAATTAATGCATTATGAAACAAAGTCTTGGCGATAAAGCAGCTCTGCAGAAAACAGTGATATCATAATCCAGCTCAATTCAGTTCAAGTCTTGTCATTATGCAATAGTGTCAGTACAATCAAATCAATATTATTCTTGAATATTCAGTGTCTTTTAAACCCCAGCTAACCAAGCCAGAGGTGGCAGTGGAACCCAAACTCCAGCAGGGGACTGAAACGAAGAAAAAACAGCTTGGGAGAAACCAGGAGCAGTCAGCTCAGCTCTCCTCTGGATAAATGAACAAAGATGATGTGATTATGATTTCAGGCTGCATCACTAGTGAGACTGTGGACTGATGTCATTCAGAATACTTCTTCCAGCTCCTACTGCTTGAAGATCAGGATACGTCACACTGTCATTTGATCAGAGGAGAAATTGTAGTCTGTCCAGCAGGGCTGTCGTTTAGCCAGTAGGGGACGACTGGATTAACAGTGACTATAAGCAGGATAAAACTGCATTGTGGTCCTAGCAGCTCCTGGCCTGACACGTTCATTGCTGGCCATAGCGGTCTGTGCTGAGGACTTGTCTGTTTCTCATGGTCTTTGCTGCGGATCTGTGTCAGTGTCTGATGTCAGTCCAGTCATGATGTTCAATTGCCGTGGTCTTCACTGACATTCAGGGCTGCATTTTGGTCGTCTCAGGGTGCAGGTCCATCATCTGATCTGGATACGGACCGGATCCGGGTGACTATGATAACCTTAGGACAAGAGTGCGACAAAAACATTGAAATAAGTAACAAGTATCGGTGTTGACTTTTTCTCACAGCACCTGTAATCACACAAGTACATTTTCATACAAAATTTCATGACATCTCATAGCAAAGATTACTGTTAAATGTAGGATGTAAAAGTAGGTTATTACACATTTAAAAGTATCATTGTCAGTATTTGACAAACTAGTTGACTAAATCAAGTTGAAAACTCTTTTTAAAAAATTACTCTTTTAAAAAGTAATTTAATCTTACTTTTAAAGATGAAGTAGAATATCGAAGGATGAAGTAGAATCAAAAACCAGACTGGAGCACTTGAATGACGGTGAAGCTGCAACAGAACACACATACACATACACACACACACACACACACACACAGTATCTTGGTATTTTTTCACTTCATACAAATTATCTGAAATAACATTACAAGAGGTGGGGAATATATTTGTAAAGAAAAATAGACACAAATTAGTAGGCCTATACCACAACCAAAGATTACTGTTAAATGTAGGACGTAAAAGTAGGTTTGTAAAAGTTTAACCTTAAATATTGACATGAATATTTTGACATTGCACATTTAGGATTACACGTTAAAAGCTGAAGTGTGGATCATTGTCAGTATTTAACAAACTAGTTTGCTAAATCAAATTTAAAACTCTATCTTACTGTTAGAAAACACTCTCTGTCTTGTTAAGGTTCCATGATATGCCTCACCCCTCCTTTTTTCCCCTCTCTCTTATTCCCCCTCCTTTCTTTCCCTCTCCCTCTCACTCTCCCTCCTCTATCTGTTTTCTGTCTCTTGTATGGTGTTTTAATGTCTCTTACTCATATTCGAGGTAGGCATTAGTTGCTTGGTTCAAATGCCCAAATAAGGAGATGAATGCTGAACTGTGAGGAGGGTTCAACATTCTTCGCCAGGAAGTCTATTCCTAATATGTACATGTTTTTCTGTATATGTGGCCATTTTATACAAAACACATGTTCTTGGCCAAACATCCTATATGTGTATGTCATTCTATCCTCATTGGTTAAGAGGGTGAAACTCCCCTCGACATGCCTATATAAGATCTGTATTTCTATGAATAAATTGAAGTATTGAGAATACATTTGAATGTGTGTTTTCTTACTTCCCGGCCGTATTAAAATTTTAGGAGACTGAGAAGATTTCACGGTGGCAAAGAGAATTTACAGAGGGACCAAATTGTTATTTATTAACACTTACTTTTAAAGATGAAGTAGAATATCGAAGGATGATGTAGAATCAAAAACCAGACTGGAGCACTTGAATGAGCTGTAAAGCTGCAACAGAACACACACAAACACACACACACACACAGTATCGCAGTATTTTTTTCATTTCATATAAATTATCTGAAACAACATTAAGAGGTGAGGAATATATTTGTCAAAATACAAACAAAAATAGACTTGAGCTAATATTCCAGAACCAAAATTAAATGAAAAATATAGCATAAAATGCAGTTATTCCTGAAGAGGGGTGAAAAATTACCTAACGTTACATATACGCTCAGGACTACCGCGTCTCGAGATCCCATCTAAATAGGCCTGATATTACTCAAATCTACGATAATGCTAATGTGCTGAAGAGCTAACGTACAACGCAATTTCACAATTAAAAATGACAACAAAGCAATTAACTACTTTATTAACCTTAATGTTACTGGCAACTGTACATATAAAGCATATTTAAACAGTATTCTTGCCGTGTTCCACCGGCCGCAGCTTCACCACTCTGAGGAGGTTTTGATTTCAGAGACGTGACTGTTAGAAAAAAGCGCGTTCGGATTGTTAATCCGCCCAGCCTCTGTAATGAGTCCGCTAGTTTATTTCATATGAAATAAAACAACATTACGAGGAGAGGTGGGGAATATATTTGTCGAAATATAAATGAAAATAGACTTCAACTAATATTCTAGAACCAAATTTAAATGAAAAAAAAATTTAACGTTACATATATGATTAAAATCTGGATCCCATCCAAATAGGCCTATCATTAACGTACTCAAATCTATGATAATGCTAATAATGCTAAAGAGCTAACCTTAACTGGACATTCCACAATGCAATTTCAAAAATTAAAAACTACAACAAAGCAATTAACAACTTTATTAATGTTAATGTTATTGGCAACTGTACAAATAAAGCATATTTTAAAAGTATTCTTACCGAGTTCAGTCTTCTTCAACCTGGCAGCTTCACCACTCTGAGGAGGATTTCTGAGACGGCACTGGTTAAAAAAAAAAAAACGCATTTGGATTGCTAATCCGCGCCGTGTCCATAATGAGTCCGCTAACTGACAGTGCGCTGTCCGGAGGCGGGGCATATTCTGGGTGAATGACCGAACAGAGTCTGAGAGTACAGCGGAGCTGCCGACTTGAGGGCGGATCCACCCCGGAGTCTGTTGCTATCAGGTGAAGATGCTGGATGTGGAGGTCCTGGGCTGGTGTGGTTACACGTGGTCTGCGGTTGTGAGGCCGGTTTGATGTACTGCCAAATTCTCTGAAACACCTTTGGAGATGGCTTATGTTAGAGAAATGAACATTCAATTCACAGGCAACAGCTCTGCTGGACATTCTTGCAGTCAGCATGCCAATTGCATGCTCCCTCAAAACTTGTGACATCTTTGGCATTGTGCTGTGTGATAAAACTGCACATTTTAGAGTGGCCTTTTATTGTGGCCAGCCTAAGGCACACCTGTGCAATAATCATGCTGTCTAATCAGCATCTTGATATGCCACACCTGTGAAGTGGATGGATTATCTCGGCAAAGGAGAAGTGCTCACTAACACAGATTTAGACAGATTTGTGAACAATAGGCTGGTCTCAGATGATCTTGGAGGTGAAGATGCTGGATGTGGAGGTCCTGGGCTGGTGTGGTTACACGTGGTCTGCGGTTGTGAGGCCGGTTTGATGTACTGCCAAATTCTCTGAAACACCTTTGGAGATGGCTTATGTTAGAGAAATGAACATTCAATTCACAGGCAACAGCTCTGCTGGACATTCTTGCAGTCAGCATGCCAATTGCATGCTCCCTCAAAACTTGTGACATCTTTGGCATTGTGCTGTGTGATAAAACTGCACATTTTAGAGTGGCCTTTTATTGTGGCCAGCCTAAGGCACACCTGTGCAATAATCATGCTGTCTAATCAGCATCTTGATATGCCACACCTGTGAAGTGGATGGATTATCTCGGCAAAGGAGAAGTGCTCACTAACACAGATTTAGACAGATTTGTGAACAATATTTGAGAGAAATAGTTATTTTGTGTGCATAGAAAAAGTCTTAGATCTTTGAGTTCAGCTCATAACAAATGGGGGCAAAAATAAAAATGTTCCATTTATAATTTTGTTCAGTGTAGTTATAATATAATATAGTTATAAAATAGTTATAACATCATATGCCGATAAGTCTGTGCAGTGCTGCTTCAAGTCAAACACACCTCATCATCTCTCGAGCTGCAAAGATAAGGTCATCCTCTTCTTTTCCATGGAAAACTTTTCATGGTACATCAACAATTCTGAGGTAAGTTTACTGTAGAGATTAACCGATCGACCGGCAAGGGAACCAGAATTAGCCGATTTTCCACGTGACTGGCCCGGACCAGTGACCCGCCAAAAGAGGTGTGTGAACTTGCAAGTACGATGTCAGACATTGTAATATGCTCTGGTCCCCTCCCTGCTTACCGTGGTGACGAGATACATAGCAGACTGTCATAACTCAATGGCTGGATGTCTAAGTGGTGCCCGCAGAATAACATAGGTTTTCATAGACAATTGGACGAGTTTTTGGGGCAAACCTGACTTGTTGAAAAGAGATGGTCTTCATCTCTCCTGGGGTGGTGCCGCTCTTCTCTCTAGAAATATGGCACAATGTCTTAGAGCTTGTACTTGACTAACTGGGGCCCAGGTCAGGAAGTAGACATACTGGCTAAACTGACAGTCTGCTGGCTGTCTCACATCACAGAAATCAGTTAATTCTCAGCACATAGAGACCCTTTCACCTAGATATCACACTATAGAGACTGTGTCTGTTCCCCAAACTAGAAAATACAAAAAACGTCCAAACCAATTTAAGAGTAAAATTGATGTTCAACAAATAAAAAACAGATGTAATACGGATAAACAAGATATTCAAGGCTTGGCTTATTGAATATCTGGTCCCTTTCTATGAAAGCATTTTTTGTAAATGATATGATCACTCATAACCTAGATGTGCTCTGTTTGTCAGAAACCTGGCTAAAACCTGATGATTCCATTATTTAAAACGAATCTTCCCCCCAAGATTACTGTTATAAACATGAGCCACGTCCAAAAGGTAAAGGGGGAGGTGTTGCTACAATTTATAACAATATTTTCAGTATTTCTCAGAGGCCTGAAAAAAGTATTCAAGTATAGCATTAATGGTGCTTCATATAACATTATCCAGAAAAACAAGTATTAATGATACATCCCCTGTGATGTTTGTACTGGCTACTGTATACAGGCCACCAGGGCACCATATAGACTTTATTAAAGAATTTGCTGATTTTATATCCGAGTTAGTACTGGCTGCAGATAAAGTTTTAATTGTTGGTGATTTTAATATCCATGTTGATAATGAAAAAGATGCATTGGGATCAGCATTCATAGATGTGATGTGACGTGACATGATGATAACTCTATTGGGGTTAGACAACACATGTCAGGACCTACTCATTGTCGAAATCATACTCTAGATTTAATACTGCCACATGGAATTGATGTTGATGATGTTGAAATTATGCAGCCAAGCGATGATATCTCAGATCATTATCTAGTCTTGTGCAAACTTCATATAGCTAAAACTGTAAATTCTACTCCTTGTTACAAGTATGGTAGAACCATCACTTCTACCACAAAAGACTGGTTTGTAAGTAATCTTCCTGGTTTATCTAAATTCCTTAGCATTTCCAATACCTCAGAACAACTTGATGATGTAACAGAAACTATGGACTCTCTTTTCTATCATTTTAGATATGGTTGCTCCTTTATGCTTAAGGAAGATTAAAGGCATATGATGCGATTTAAATTTTTCCTTTCTCTTTGAAGTGTTACAAGCTCTTGGTGCAAAAAGTAAATCTGTAAAGTTGCAAAGACTAAAGTCTCAAATCAAAAGAGATATTCTTTATAAAAGTTAAAAGTCAACCACGCCTACCTAAAATGGCTCATTCTAACACGCCCCCAGATGCCTATGTCATGATGTAGGAAGATTTGCATAACTTTTATTCTCGCTGTAGTATTGTTGCCACCACCACCATGCCGTGGAGACGCTGTGTTTTGTTGTGAAAGCGAAACTACTTTGTTTAGCCTTCCAAAAGAGGACGATATCCGCTTCGTCATGCCTAGAGCTGATCCGTGCTGGACGCTGAGGAAATACATCAACTTCGTGCTGTGGATCGCCGGATTGGCTTTCACCGGGGACGAAGCGGAGTCCAGCCCGGGGTCGTCACATGTGGTTGCTGCAAGCCTGCCGTCCGCTCCTTCGTCAAATCCACCGGCCGCGCCATTCTCAAGCCCACCGGCCTCCGCTCACTCAGCCCGCCGGCCGTTCCTCACTCTAGCCGCCGGCCCCCGCTCGCTCAATGCCGCCGTGTGTGACGCGAAATCTGTGGTTAAGTTGTATTTACAACACTGTTCCAGAACACTTCAACCCAAATATTCAGATGTGTGCAGCAAATTTTATGGAACACTGTTTCCTGATCCTGGTGCCGGCTGCTCTGACTCACAGACTGTAAGTATGTTTTTTATATTTAAAGAATTTGCCACTGATGATTCAAACGTGAGTTTTGGGCAGTGTAGAGTAGCGCTTGTTGTTTGTCATTTCTGCGATGCAACGCAAAGCGTAAAAAGACAGTATAAGTCATTATAATCTATAATTATGTCCCCACTGGATGCAACAAATGCCTTGTTTATAATGGGTTTTAATGTTTTTGTCTAGTTGCTCCGGCCTGACAGGGCATCGCAGTATGGTAGGGGCGTAACATTTCCATCACACGCTTGAGATATTCGGCCAATCACAACGCACTGGATAGCTGGCCAATTCGAGCACACCTCGCTTTTCAGACCGATGAGCTTTGTAAAGATGCGTTTCAGAAAGGCGGGGCATAGAGGAGAAACAATAATGTACAGTATGTGGAAAATAATGTGTTTTTTTAACCTTAAACCGCATAAACACATTTCATTACACCAAATACATAAAATAATGTTCTTTTTAGCAACATCATATGACCCCTTTAAGGAAAACTGTCTGACACTGTGGTATAATGAGCACACTTGCACCCTAAAGAGTGCATGCCGGAGAATGGAGCGCAGCTGGAGGAAAACAAAACTAGAGGTATTTCGTATTGCTTAGCGGGAAAGTACCCTATCCTACAGAAAAGCATTAAAAACTGCTAGATCTGATTTACTTTAAAAAAAATTTTTTACAATTCCACCCATTCTCTACTATAGGAGAGGAAGAGTTGTATAAGCTTGTTAAATCATCTAAACCAACAACATGTATGTTAGACACTATTCCATCTAAGCTCCTAAAAGAGGTGCTTCCAGAAGTCATAGATCCTCTTCTGACTATTATTAATTCGTCATTGTTATTAGGATATGTCCCCAAAACCTTCAAACTGGCTGTTATTAAGTCTCTCATCAAAAAACTGCAACTTGACCCCAAAGAACTAGTTAATTACAGACCGATCTCAAATCTCCCTTTTCTGTCAAAGATACTAGAAAAGGTAGTATCCTCACAATTATATTCCTTAGAGAAAAATGGTATCTGTGAGGATTTCCAGTCAGGATTCAGACCAGAGCATGTGAGCGAAGCGGAGCGGTCTCTCATTAGAGTTACAAATGACCTGCTCTTATCATCTGATCGTTTTTGTATCTCTCTATTAGTGCTACAGGATCTTAGCGCTGCGTTCGACATTATTGACCATGACATTCTTTTGAAAAGACTAGAAAACTTTGTTGCCATTAATGGAAGTGCATTAGCATGGTTCAAATCATACTTATCTGACCGCCATCAATTCGTAGCAGTGAATGAAGAGGTATCATATCGATCACAAGTGCAGTATGGAGTACCTCAAGGCTCAGTACTAGGACTGTTACTTTTCACGCTTTACATGTTACCCGTGGGAGATATTATCAGGAAACACTGTTAGCTTTCACTGTTATGCTGATGATACTCAGTTCTATATTTCTTCACGGCCCGACGAAACATACCAATTTGAAAAAACAATTTTTTAATATGCATAGTCGATATAAAAAACTGGATGACGAGTAATTTCTTACTGCTAAATTCTGAAAAAAAACAGAGATGTTAATTATAGGACATAAAAACTCTGCACGCAATAATCTAGATCACTGTCTAAGACTTGATGGCTGCTCTGTCAATTCTTTGTCATCAGTTAGGAACCTAGGTGTGCTATTTGATAGCAATCTTTCCTTTGAACGCCACGTTTCTAGTATTTGTAAAACTGCATTTTTCCATCTCAAAAATATATCTAAATTACGACCTATACTCTCAATGTCAAATGCAGAAATGTTAATTCATGTGTTCATGACCTCAAGGTTAGATTATTGTAATGCTTTATTGGGTGGTTGTTCTGCACGTTTAATAAACAAACTCCAGCTGGTCCAAAATGCAGCAGCTATTATGACCATATTAGCCCAGTTCTGTCAGCACTGCACTGGCTCCCTATTAAACATTGTATATATTTTTAATTCTTGCTTATTACTTATAAAGCCCTGAATGGTTTAGCACTTCATTGTTTGAATGAGCTCCACCTCCACGTCCGCTGCGTTCTCAAAACTCTGGCAATTTAATAATACCTAGAATATCAAAATCAACTGCGGGTGGCAGATCCTTTTCCTGTTTAGTGCCCAAACTCTGGAATAATCTACCTAACATTGTTCGGGAGGTAGACACACTCTGTCAGTTTAAATCTAGATTAAAAACCCATCTCTTTAACCTGGCTTACACATAACACACTAACACATTTCTAATATTCAAATCCGTTAAAGGATTGTTAGGCTGCATTAATTAGGACAAATGGAACCAGGAACACTTCCCATAACACCTGATGTACTTGCTACATCGTTAGAAGAATGGCATCTATGCTAATAATAGTCTGTTTCTTTCTTATTCCGAGGTCACCATAGCCACCACATCCAGTCCGTATCCAGATCAGATGGTCACTGCAGTCACCCGGATCCAGTCCGTATCCAGTCCAGATGGTGGATCAGCACCTAGAGATGACCTCTACAGCCCTGAATGTCAGCGGTGATCAGGACAACTAGATGAGCCCCAAAGACAGTTCAGTAAAGACCTTGTCTCCTAGACGGCCACTGGGACAAGACCAAAGGAACCATTTGAGTCCTCTGCTCGATGTGACTTTGCTGCAGCCTGGAATTGAACTGCTGGTTTCGTCTGGCCAGAGGAGAACTGGCCCCTGTACTGAGCCTGGTTTCTCCAAAGGTTTTTTCTCCATTCTCTCACCGATGGAGTTTTGGTTCCATGCCGTTGTCGCATCTGGCTTGCTTAGTTAGGGACACTTAATTTCCAGCGATATCGTCGACTTGATTGCACAGATACTATTTAAACTGAGCTGGATGATGACATCACTGAATTCAATGATAAACTGCCTTTAACTGAAAATTGAGTGTTTACTATTGTCATTTTGCATTAATGACACACTATGTTCCTAATTAATGCTGTACAGTTGCTTTGACACAATCTGTATTGTTTAAAGCGCTATATAAATAAAGGTGACATGACTTGACTTGGAGCCATGCCCCCAAACCCCCCTACAAGGTTTATATTCCGATCCATGTCACCTTTTGACATCTTTTGAGTTTGCAGCTATGAATTTTACAATTCTACAACAATGTAACTAGTAAGAATTGCATTGGACAGTTCTCTATTCAATGCTGCTTCATTATGATAATATGTAATATTAATAATCTCATGTATTCACAAAATGAATAAATACACTTCCGAGATGTTTAGTCAAGTAGTTTTTAACAATGAACAGCAGCACTGACATCTGTTAAGAGTTATATATTATATATTGATTAAAAACATTATGAAATGATTATGCTTTATAGAAATTAAATATAGTCCTGTCAATCCTCCTGTTTTTCTCAGGATTCTCCCATATTTGACCATTCTATCACACTATAATCCCGTTTAAATATTTTCCCGTGTTTTTGTGTACTGTATTTTTTAAGATTTATTTTTGCCTTTATTGCAAAAGGACAGTATGATGACAGAAAGCAAATTGGTACATAGAGGGGGATGGAATCGGGAAAGGTGGAATCGGGATTCGAACTCAGGATGCCCCAAAGTGCAATGGCGTATAGGTCGGCGCTCTGCCCACGAGGCTAACGGCGCCAACATGTAAGTTATTTTTAAAGGTGAATTCATACTTTCACAGAAATGTAATAAACGTAGACCTAACAATATGCCTTTTTATTTATTGGTTTTAAAATAACAGTTTTTGTTTAGCATTGCAAGGGTTTTATTTGCTTTATCCACTAAAATAATTCTGAGGCTGGGTTCTGTTACATAGTCATTGAGGCTAGGAGTGTGCTAATATTATAATTGTTGTTGTAACAGTATTCCCACTGATATTGCACACCCACTTTGCACAGAAAAATAAGTCACCGTTATGTTCTTTTAAGCTGCCTCCCAAAGTTAAGGGTGTGCACTTCAAAGGCCACGGACTCCGAAGGCTACACCTTCAAAGTGCACTAAGGATCCTTCGAAGTGCATGGAGGATGCTTCACCTTCACAGGATTTCCTAATTGCGCCACCAGGGGTTCCTGATTACCTCTCCTGTCGCATAGCAATAGTTGTCTTATTGTTTGTGGGCATTGTGTAGGGTGATGGCTAATTGTTATAATACACAAGAGAGCCTAGTGGACATATTATAAATGGGTCTTTTCCAAGCCATGCTGGCCGAGTTTTAGGCCACAGTAAATAAATGGTCTTTTTCACCTCTCATTTTAATAAACTGAGCTGTCTGCTCGTTGCTCCCTAAAAACTATTGAAATACTAGAGGAAATTTTACCTCAGACCATCTAACAAATGAAGCCACACAGTGGTAGTAAATTTTTTAGTTTAAGTTCATGTTTTGGTAGTTATTTGAGTAAATTAAAACAAAATACTTACATTTAAATGTGAATTCCTCGGCCGCCAGAGAACTCTCACCCACCATGTTCTTTGAATATCAATTCCATCGTCATCTGCATGCAATTGATTCTGGGATAGGGTAGAGTGCGAAGTGTCTATCAGATGTACAGATGTGACTTTGCTTTGACTTTGGTTCATCTTGACTTTGGTTCATCTTGGTTATTATACATATCTGTGAATATTGTAAATACACTTTATTTATTCGTTCTACATTTGTCATTGTCTCATCTTTTTAAAACACATTTTATATCACACAGTTTAATCTGACCCCATTTTAAATCCATATAATTCGGGCGATAAGGACGAACGTTACATATGGTGGTCCGTACGGGGAACGTTTAAAGATTGTATACGATGTGTTGAGAAGAGTGTTGACAAATCAAAGAGAAGAGTGAAGACAAATCAAGTTAATGCTGCTTCTTGTAATGATGAATGGGTTTTACATCACTGTGTGTGTGTACAGCTACGGGCTGAGGTGGTTGCTCTCAAAAATCTTGTTTTAAAATTGGAGAAGGATTTTAAAGACTGAAGTGTATTTTAGAGAGGCTATGGATTTTAAATTTGGTAAAATGGAGGAATCTATCAAGGATGTCGTGGCGACACTAGAGAGAGAGGTCATCAAGTGTTTCAAGAGGAGAGGCAAGAAATGGGTGAAACAGCTGGAGCAATTAAAGGATCCAGAAGCCACCATCTCTCCTCTCACTGCGACGACCAGCCCAGTGCCTCCCACGTCAACCCCTGGCTTTCCTCCGGCCAAACATCCCAGCACATCTACCACTTCACGAACTACCAACAGAGCGACCAATGGAGAACACTGCGCCACCACTCCAACTGGGCCGGACTTCGACACCATCTTCTCCATCCTTCCCTTCTCCAGAAAGCAACTCAACAGCGCGCAGAGTGATGACGGCACTCTCCAGGGACTTTCCATCTCTCCCTCCACTCCAACGACCAACAGTAATACACTTTATTTATTCATTCTACATTTGTCATCGTCTCATCTTTTAAAAACACTTATTTTACATCACACAGTTTAATCTGACCCCATTTTAAATCCATGTAATTTGGGTGATAAGGCCGAACGGTACACATGTAGGAGAAAAAGACAAGACCACCATGCATAAGTCTGTTAAGTGTTTTCTTCTTGTAGAAACCCTTAAACACTTACTATGGCATTAAGAAAGTGATATTAAAAGATTAAATTCGATATACAGTTTATTATTAAAATGTACTAGGTCTATGTAAAGCAAGCAGAATATGAACAGAACGCGTCCCCCATCTCGCCACCTTCTGAATATTACGCATACCGTACCTACGTTATTTTGCGGCTTTTACTTGGAAAAGCAGCTGTTTTCAAGCATTAGAGTAACTATGACTATGATAACCTGAAACTATTGAAAAAGGATTGGAGATTTATTTAATTTACAAATAAAGGTAGGAATGTGCATACTTTTAAATCGACACCTGCCACAGTGTTTTCCTCTTTGAGTGTGTCTTAAAAGCGATGAGGAGGGAGGGGGGGGGGGGGGGTGGTTAGCTTCTCACACAAGTCGAC
>NW_015506498.1:39517-52046 GCF_001515645.1 Sinocyclocheilus grahami | reverse complement strand
GGGGGGGCGGGGGGGGGGTCTTAATCTTCTCACTCAGCATACCCGGTCAAAAAAAGTCACCGCTCTCCACTGGCATTGTGTAGTGAACAACAGTCAAAATGGCATTCCAAGGACCAGTTTATGGCAGGGCCCCTCTCTAACTGCCAGTGTGGAGGGAGATGTGCCACACTGTGATTGGATCTTGGTGGAGGAACATAAACAAAGGTTCGGAACCATCAGATAAGATGCCAAGACAACTGCCAGACACCTTGAGCAGGACAGGAAAGGAGACCTTCTGCACCCACAACCACCTAAAAGAGGACTTCTCATTGGACTATGGGTTGACCCTTACCATCACACCTAATCCTAAGATTTAGGAAATGACTGCCATAAAAATTCCTTCAGATCTCTGGATGCAACAGCAGTGGCTGAAACAAAGAAAGGCCACAAAGATCTATCCAAATCCATTCCTACATATGCTTGGAGACCTTTAATAGACATAAACTACAATGTATTCATCCTCAGATGAAGTACAGTTTATGTTGATGGCCATTGACATTGTCCTATTAACATATTATGGTACGAACAAGTGATAGTTCAACATTTTCCTATCATATTTGGACACTTTTTGCTCCTCATGATGCTGATAACAATTTGAAAAAGGTTTGGTAAAGAAATATTGCATGGGTAGAATGTTAAAGACACTGTTTAATTTTGTACTCCACTATGAGTTCCACACTAGGGTGGGCAACACCATGGCCACTTCGGACACAAGTGACCAATCACATTTCTGGTATGGAGAGGCACCAGATTCCAGTCTCCTCCTCAACACTCCTTGTTCTGTGTTTCCAACCTGTGTGGAAGGAGGCAATAACAGATACACTGTTCTGAGTCTTTCGTCCGGAGAGACTGTAACAGATGACCATTCTAAATCTTTGGCACATCCAGAGGGACACTAACAGAAACACAGAAGTTCTGAGTCTCCAGTATATCCAGAGAGACAGTAGCAGATACGGCGTTCTGAGTTTCTGGCCTGACGAGGAAAGAGACTTCAAGACAGCTAAGGTTAAACTCAGCTCTTGAGTAAACCTTCCATTTTGCATTTGGCTGCCTTTCAGTTACAAATGACCCAGCAGTGACAGACCCCATCTGACTCCTGCCACTCCGAAAGCAGCGCATCCCAGTCCGCAAAGGACCTCCACAGTGACAGACACGTCCTAAAACACACACGCCGACAGGCTGCAAAGGACCTGAGGAGTCTGACCCAGCTGCCCAGTCCATGCTCTAAGGACCCCCTGTGGCACAACAGAAGTTCAGCATCCTCCAGGTCAGCGCATCGATGGCTACCGGAACGCAACTCTGTGCCCTCCCCACTGCACGCAGTCTGCATCACCAGTGGAAGACGTCTTTACCGCCGGACTGATCACCCACCTGTGGAACATAATTATAAACTAGAAGAAACCTCTTTCCTAAAGACCTTGGCTTAGTTTATACTTGCAGCCTATGTTTTCTAACCTGTTTAAATAACATTTACTTGGGGTCAGCGTTACAAATAATATCTACATGTATATTATTTGTTCAGAGATAAATAAGCATTTATTTATTGTTTATTCCACTAGTACCATTAAGTGGTTCCCATAACAACATTACCTTTTCCATTGCTACATTCAGCTCAATGGCAGTGCATTTTGCCATTCTGTGTTCACTCCATTTATTTGTTTCTACAATTTATTTGGTATCTTCCTTCATATGTAGTTGTAGTTGTATTATTAGCAGTGCATATACATTTATTGGTATCATCACTAGTTGTTGTATTTACTCTTGCATATCTATTGTTAATAAATTAAATTAATCTTATTACAATTTTGTCTTCTTTGTGTTGATGATCCAAGGCTCTACTAAGCCACCAATCTTTCAGATAAATCAGACCAATTCCCTCCAATTTGTGAATCTCAAATTGTTGAACAGCTTGTGGGAAACACTCCCATATGGCCAAACTAACAGTCCTCAACTGATGCGCTTAACTGAGCAAGGTGGGATGTTGTGGTTTAAGCTTTGGACTATTTTACAGTGGCATGGATCTAGTAAGGGTTTCCTCACTCAGGAACTGTTAGCAGAATTGGTAATTACAGATCATAGCTAATTGCTACTGGAGTATAGCAAAAAGTTGTTATTCCTTGTAAGTTTAATCAAGTGAGTTTCCTTGTGAAGCTTAAATAAGTGTCAGATAAGGGTAATTACCTCTGACAACCTATAGCCAAGTGCTAACATTTCATCATTAGTCAGTATGTCAATTACATTGTCCTAGTGATTCTAGCTATTAACACCTTTGTGACAAACGTTAAGACATTAATTGCTAAGTGCAGTAAATAATCTGTCAAAGATGGCGGAATTAACCCTGCCTGAACAGCTGGTTGTAGACCTGACCAGTGCTGTGAATCAAGGTTACATAGAGACGCTTAAGGGCTAGAGTGTATGATGAAGTCAGTCAACGAACAAATGAGAGACAGGGATATGAGGATCCAGGAGCTAAAGAGTGAGCTGGCTGATCTGCGCCAGGCAAACAACTGTTTGAGAGTCGAAACTGTTAGGCTATCTGCAGAGAAAGAAGACTTGCAGTGTATTACTAACAAAGTAGTAATACACTGTAGTGATACACACAAAGGTTGAAAAGGTTGAAAGATGAAAATCTTTACCTAGAAACTGAGTGTGAACAACTCAAAAATGAGCACTCAAGTCCAGCCACCGTAACTGGCTCAGGAACTGGTTCAGGCTCAAAATGATTTGTCAGCACAGGCCAACAAACTAAGGTTAGTGGGTATGAGTGAAAAACGCGCCAAAGATGAATTAGAGTTGGCCATGTCTGAAATTTCTAGCCTGAAAATGGACCTAGAAAGAGAACGCAAACTTTACGTTGATGCTTGTAAGCAGTCTGAATTGTTTAAACAGCAGCTGTACCATTTATAACAGGCCCAGATCCTACTCAGGAAGGACTTCAATTCCTTGGTGACTTGACACAAAAAGGTAGGGCTCGAAGGATTTACATTTCTCTTTCCGTTGAAAGTGTTTGAAATTTCTTTGGTGTCACCTGGACTGTTTAACCCCCTGGGGTCGAAGCCCGCACTGGTGCGTCTGTCTCGTATTTTCATTATGACCGCAAAATGAAAAGGTTAAAAGATGAAATTCTTTACCTAGAAACTGAGTGTGAACAACTAAAAAACGAGCACTCAAGTCCAGCCACCGTACCTGGGGGCCAGGACCTAGCTACTTTGCAAACAGAACTGGCTCAGGCTCAAAATGATTTGTCAGCATAGGCCAACAAACTAAGGTTAGTGGGTATGAGTGAAAAGCAGCCCAAAGATGAATTAGAGTTGGCCATGTCTGAAATTTCTAGCCTGAAAATGGACCTAGAAAGAGAACACAAACTTTATGTTGATGCTTGTAAGCAGTCTGAATTGTTTAAACAACAGCTGCACCATTTATAACAGGCCCAGATCCTACTCAGGAAGGACTTTAATAGAGCAGATGATAAGTTGTTAGAAGTACAACACAATCATGATATGATGGCTGCCAGAGCCAGAGAGTGGGCAGGCAAAGCTGTTTTGCAGAGCAGAGGCTGAAGGAAATAGGGAAAAGGATGGAGTAGTTAGACATAAGTAGGGACACGCCCCTCGAACCTGAACCACCTAGTGTGCATTTCAGCTCATTTGACTCAGCAGTAAACGATCCCCTACTGGGTAGCCCTTTACAGAGACAGAGTTATTAAACCCATGGTGATGCTGCAGCTGCTGGTGGCCCAACTACTGTTTCCAGTCCCAGCCATTTTCATGAAATAGACGCTGACTCCCCAGCATGAGGAAAGACTAGTCACCCCATTCCTGATTTCCCCAGCCTAGCACTATCCAAGGAGACCCCTTAGGGAATTAGCACGTGACATTGGAGTGTTTAATCCTGATACCCCTGGAAGCAATATAGAGATGTACCTTAAGGATGTGAATTATGCATTGTCCTATATCCCTGAGGCCACTATGGCAGATAAACTCCTCCTTCTGAGGAAAACCACAGTGCGAACTGTCCATGGTTTCATCGAGAGACAAAGCCCAAGCCGTTGCTGGTAATTACCATGAATTGTGTAGGGCTCTGAGAGCAGAATATAAAGCGTACCAGAACCTGTTTACTTCCAGACTCTCTGCCTTGCAGACTAAGCAGAGTTACTATGAATCACCCAGAGAGTATTATGAACGCTTACGCAGAGTGTATTTTGCCGGTGCAGACTCCCCTAGGGCAGAAGAAGATGTGATGTTTAAGAGCTTGTTTGTGAGTAATTTGCATCCTACCATTCAGAAATCCCTGTAAGATAAAGTTCAATTTTGTAAGGGAATTACTTATTATTATTTTAGCTCAGGTTTTGAGAGGAATCAAATCTGAAGATTCGAAGTCAACCTGATTAGAACTGATTTCAAATTTGATAGTTTACACTTTATCAACTGTTCGTCCAGCGAGACGTTAGCGTCCATGTATTTTAACAATTTGAATATTTGTATTCTCCCTGGCCACAGGTTAATACATGCTTTGATAAGTTATAAGCTACGAGCTAGGTAACTAAAATCTGGGCAAGGTTTAACTTTAAAAATTCACAACACAAGACAATACTTCTTTATAAATTAAACAAGAATTTATTGGCTATTCTAGATTACATTAAACTAAGCTAAAACACACACACACACACACACACAAAAGGTTCAGGAAAATGAGTTAACAGTTTGCATGATGTTTCCAAAGTTCTAACACTCGTTTTCCACGAGTTCTTTAAATTGCATCCTGAGATAATCACAAAGCAGAGATTTATCTTACGTTTACTGCTTAAACTCAATTCACCAGTTCAGCAAGAGATGAAAAGATTTTGCCTGTTACTTGCATTTTGCTGAAAAGCTTCCTGGTTGGTTGCTTGAAGGAATCCCGACTTTTGATTGGTTGCTGATCAGGCGTCTGTATGACGTAGTTTCTGGGAATGCCCTTCGGTGATTGGTTGGTTTCTTGATGACGCAGAGGCTTGAGCAGTTCTTCTGAGAGAGTCTAAGTTTGCAAGACTTTAGGCTTTCGAAGATTTCTGGCATTCACGAAGCTTCAACGGAGTGTTTGAGTTTTGGAATCTCGCTCATGTGATGTTACGGCATGGGAGCGCTTCGTAGCGCAGTAACCAAGGCGAAAAGCCAAAGGTCTAGAGAGAGAGAGAGAGCGAGCGAGCATCTGTTCAGGCATTGGATTTTTAAGCAAGCCCGATTTGGTCCATCCCACGACGCGATCTTCCAATCGACTTGTGGCAAGGCGGAGCGTGCATACATTAACATGATGCTTCAATTTATCATGTGGGGAAATTAAGATTTGGTTGATACTTATAAAAAGGGTTGTAATTATGAGTATGATACCGAAAATTACATTTCATTCCCACTGAGTTATTGCTCATGACACGAGCTTCCATTTAACATCAAACATCAGGTATTTTGCATACTCATTAATAGTCTTATCTACTAAAAGGAAAAGTTATAAGGCAAAGATTAAAATATCATAGGTTTCAATAACACATCAAACAGAAAGCATAGAAAGCTTATATAGAAAGCATAGAATAACAAACCATATTATTTGGGAATATAGTTGCCCTTTTATACTTTTAAATGATTGTCTTTTGAACTGTCTGTGTAAGTTCTATGTCCCTTTGTCTGACCGAAGGAGAGAAAAGGGGTGTGTCCCTTTTGGAATGCAGGGAGAAAGAGGGAAGATGTCCTGAGGTCATGACACTGTCACGGGTGGATATCTGCCATTCTTCTTGCTCGGACATGGAGCTATTAGTCTGTCGCTTTCGGTTTATCGGATTATCAATTTATGCGTTAAATGGTCATGGGGTCCAGGAGTGTCTGTCGCTAGAACATTTCCAGATACCAGGTTCTTTGTTCTGTTGGTTATTAGATAGTTTATTTATGCTGAAGCCAGTCACGAGACAACACTGATGTTCTGTTGCTTAAATGAGTCCAGATGCAGGGGTCAGTTATTGCAGTCTTAGTGCTTTCCAACCCAGGAGGTGGTTTTGTAAATCACTCTCTCCTTGTGTTTCTCGTAAAGATAAGCTGAGCGGGACAGGAACTTATTTGAGACAATTGGCGCCTGGGCTGACCATGGTTCAGTTTTATGACTCTCACATGGTTGGGAGGAGACCTTAGTTTTTCCGGTGGAATGCAGAGATTCACTCGTTCATTTGTGTCTGTTCACAGAGGCCTTACACATCCCCCTTTTGCTCGGTGATGTTCCCGGTGCGAACATCGGCGGGCACTGGAACGAGAGGCAGAGAGAGAGAACAGGCACACGAACAACATCTCCATCACTAACTGATGGATTATCTAGAATTGGGTCGTTTTGATTACTCTAACTGTCAGAGGTTCGACGAGGCGGTATAGGCGTAATCTCAATCAGGTTTGTTGAGGTTTGTTGCGTTCTCAGGTTCAGGTTCTTGGTCAGTTTTATCATGTCGGAACATGCGCGGGACGCCGGACGTGCACTTGTTGAAAGACTCTTGGACGGCGTTCACTCGCTTGTGGAGGAGGAAGGCAAGTGTCAGAGTCACAACATATCCTACAATAGTAGAAACGCAAAACGCTGTGTCAGCGGCAGACCAATACCGAATGATTGGCGCGTCAGCGGGCGGAAGGCGAGCGATAGCTTCTAAAGATGTATCAACAGGAGTCAAATCAATAAGTTGCGTTCCTTCCTCCTTGATCCTTTCTTCCAATTCTGGATCAAGAACGAAGAAATGCTGTTTGAAGAAGGGTGAGATTTCAAGTTCGGCCTGATGCTCGTCGTCGGTTAGGTGATACAGTGCTAAATCGTCAATGTGGAGGATCGAGCCCTTTGGGACATTGATCCATAAAGTTTGGTTGGGCAGGATAATGGGCGTGGCAGTGTCGTGTCGATCGTAGGTAAGGGTAGCTGTACGCGCTGTGGAGTCGACTAGCCATCGGTTTCCAATGATTTCAGCTTGTGTTGTCTCACTTTGGTCGACGACAGCTTTTCACAATGATTTATGACAATTTATTTATTTAAATTTTTTTGGGTGAAAGGAGTCAATGCTAATTTCGGGATCTGGATTTAAAGATCGGTTAAGGGAGTTCCCTGATGAGGGGACAGGAAATTGTAGTGAGAGAGAAAAAGAAAAAGAAAAGGGAAAACACAAAGAGACACAAAGACACTGAATGAGGTTAGACGGCAAACAAGTGTCACATGTGTGGAGCACTCCTCTTCTACTAGAGGTTGGTCCTGCAGTGCGGCGGAGGAGAGTGTGTAAGTGTTGTGTTTAAGCACGGTGGCTATAAGTTAGCTATATGTCTTGATCTTCCCCCTTTTCCTGTCGGTTGGAGCCCTGGTGCCTCTTTATCTGGTTTCGATGGACCCATCGAAGGACTGGCTCTCTGCGCCCTTGTCTGATTTTGATTCGATAGGCAACAGGTGAGAGCTTGTCCACAATCTCATGGGGTCCTGTCCAGTGAGGTAGGAATTTCTTTGACAGGCGATGGGGAGCGTTCTGCCTTGGTTGGGCGAAGCTGTAGTACCATACTTTGTCTCCGACATTAAGTTCCTGGTGAGAGGCCTTTTGGTCGTTTAGCCTTTTCGACCTTCCGCACTTCTTTGGAGGCGAAAGTTGTTCTCAGATGTTGATTCAACTCTTCCAGGTACTGGTGAGTGGTGTAGCGTCTGGACCAATCAAACACACAATTTTTCATTTGATTTAACAAATCAGTTTTTCATTAGATTAACAAATCGTCACAGACCCCTCACCCAATAACCTGGGTGCCAGGATGTCTGCAAACGACACCAAGCCCCTCCTGGTCCCCATGGCAACCAATGCTGATATCACTGGTTTTATGGCTGCAAGTATCAAACTTAGTTTTATTAATTGATGCATTAGGTATCATTCACACCTTTTTACAAAGGTGTGTTTGAACTATGAATCTGAGGTTTCCTTCAGGCTGTAAATCTGCTGAACATCAAATGGTTCCATAACTTCATCCTTTATTTCTCTCCCTTTTATTGCTTAAGCTTTAACCCTTTTCCTATACCAACTGTATGTGTGTGTGCGTGTGTATGTGTATGTTAGACTAGTTTAAGTGTTTATGTAGTTGTTGGACTAGTTTAAGTGTTTATGTAGTTAATAAAGTCTTACTTGTATCACACTTGACGTTGTTCATTGTTTGCTCATAACTGGAGTCCCTTAATCATGCAGATTTATGCTACAGGCTCTGTGTAGAATTGTACAGTAAGAAAGTTATTTCCCTTAACCAGGAAATTAACGTTCTTAGAATTGACAGACAGTTCAAGTTTACTGAGAGGTCAAGTAAATACTTACAGCGGATCTAAATATTTATAATTAATTATAACTAATTATGATTTATTATTCATATTTCCCCGTGAGCTGATTTGCTACAGATTGGTGGAGAATGCAGGCATGATAAAACTAAGGTTATGAGTTTAAACACGGTCAACCTAAAAGGGACAGATAGTCCAGGTTAGAATAGGGCATGACTTGAGATGCGCTGTTGTGTCCCTATTTGCTGGCTTGTTTAAATGCAGATAAAGAA
This sequence comes from Sinocyclocheilus grahami, assembly GCF_001515645.1. NCBI lineage: Eukaryota > Metazoa > Chordata > Actinopteri > Cypriniformes > Cyprinidae > Sinocyclocheilus > Sinocyclocheilus grahami. The sequence continues at coordinate 43,440 of NW_015506498.1, read as the reverse complement.
GGGGCTTGAATTGGTACCTCTATTATGATTGAAAGAGTCTTTATGTATTTCATGCTTAATGGTATCAGTGTAAGGTTAGTCTGATTTTAGCGAAGAAACCCTAATTTCAGTATTAAAGCATAAATCTGTTCTGACAAAGCATAAGTCTGATTCTCAGCTCAGCGGCATGTCCAAACTGTACCATAATGAATAATGCTTTAGTGAAGCAATCACAAAATTGCAGTATTGTTTAAATTGTTTCTTTGAAGAAGAAATCTCAGTACAGTTATATCAAGGTAGATTTGAGTGATGCTCCCCTTTCTACAGCATAAAGGATTTATAGGTTATAATTAGATTGAAGCAATTCATCTACACTTTGACTGTATATATACAGGCCTAGCAACCTCATGGTCATTACTGTGTTTCACTCGCTGAGTGAAACTAAATGTGTAATACTGTACTTTATTATTCATGTGTGAGGCACACATAACTACATATATGTTTAAAACCGGCTTTAACTTACAGTAAACCCGTTTTGATTATTCTTTAAACAAGTGCAAGAAGTTTATTGTTAAATTAGAGAAGCACTCACAGAAGTGATTATTTAATGCAACAAGTCTTCTAGGACTTAAAGCACCACATTTTAAAACTGTGGGCAACTTCTTTGAAATAGGCAGACACTAAACTGCTTGAATTGCACTGGCATGCATTGGTTACCATGACAACAACTTGTCACAGGAAGCGCTAACTCCACATAGCATAGGCGTCACCTGGTGAGGCCATGTTGTAAACAAACCACCTTAAGCAGCTAAGCTAACACGACTTAGCATAGTTTAATCTTAGGCTAAGCTACCAAATAGCTTTAACAATTAGGGGTTAGCACTCTTTAATTGAAGCTTTTAAATACAGCATGTGTGTATGCAGTGTGAAGTCATTTGAACTTAACCTAAACCCTGGTTTCTGATTTTTCACTTTCTTTTTCTATGCTTCCCAATCTTCAGTTCGTCTCAGCGAATGTAACTATCTTAGATGTATCCTTCCTGAATGCTATTGCTCAGTTACTAGTTAATTAAATCTAAATTTAATTACATTTTAACTGTCTATCTAGAGAAGAATCATTAAGTTATTGGGTGTTTTTAGTAACCCAGTGAATAACGCACTACGGAGGGCGGGGCACACACAGGGAATGGCCTCAGCATGGGAGCTGGACATGGAGCAGCTGTGACCAGCCATTGTGCTGCCCAAGACAAATCTTAGTTAATCACTAGTGCTACTGATTGTTCCTAATACCAGATTGATTACCCTGTTTTAATAATAGCAGTCAGCTAATTTTAAATCCATTTACACGTTATGCCCCCTTTTGTTCCACTTTGATTTGATATTCTTTCTGAACCTCAAAAGGAACCAGAGACACTTCTACTTTTGATTTATTTTCAACACATGGTCTAATTTTATGACCCCGTTACTCAAGTCATCTAGACAAATACTAGGGCATAACTATAGTCCTGTGCACCGAGCAATAAGCACAATCTGAATAGGAATGTTCTCCATCTTCCTTTTCCCTCCTCTACTTCACTTCCTCAGAGGTTAAGCCTGTTGTGAAACATCAGTAAGTTCTGAGTGATAATTTGACAATAAGAGCAGTCTTAAGTCATCAATCAAAACTCTGTTTGCGCCCTTTTCAGCAAACATATGCTGACACAAACCTATCTTAGCATTCTGTCATCCACAGCTAAGATAATAACCTAATACTTCAGCTAAGCACACCTGGCAAAACATAGCTGTAAAACCTAGCTCCACACTCTGTTTGATCTTGTAGTAGTCTCTAGCCCTTACTCTCAACACAAGTTTGCCAAAATGTTGCAGATGCTCAATCTAACTGCCCAGATTGCAGACCAAGCAACTGGACACTGAGGGAAGAGTACTACTGACTCATGACTCAAGCGAAAGTTATGGCTGCAAAGAGCTCACCAAGATCATCATCTTCCTGGCCCAGAACCTCATGGGTCTGAAACAGGAGGTAAATGATCTCAAGCAACAAATCACAGCGGTATCCCACAAGGACCCCAGCAGAATGGAGAATGGAAATCAATAGACTTCAAAAGGCTCTGACAGCTGCTGAACAGCAAGAGCACCTGGAGGGGGTCCCTTCCAAGCATCCCTGCAGCAGTGCATGATGTGACCCTCAGAGACCTTGACAAGCTAGCCAGAAAAATCCCAGCATTCACATGGCCAGGAAAGTAATAGTTCCTACTTTATGCAGTACTAGCAGTAATATAGAACGGTGGCGTCGTTTTAAACATTGCTTGCAAGCAGACCCAGTAATCAATCTTATGTGTCTCTCAGAAGTTTTAGTAACTTCTTATACATGCGCATACCAGTTTCTGATCAAAATCAGAAAACTATAGGTTGAATGTGCCTTCCTACAAGCAGTAGAAAGTTTTCAGTGCTATAATGTGTTTAAATTGTACGATAAGAAACTAACCTGATCTTAGCGAAGAAATCCTATTTTCTGTTGTTAGTGGAGCATAGGTCTTTTCTGACGACGAAATCTCAGATTACCAGCCCATATAAATGGTACCAGAATAAATCAGTCTGATCTTGGGCGTAGAAATCCCCTTTTCAGCAGTGTTGTAGGTGATCTGAGCGATGCTCCTCATTTCACTGATTTAAGGCCTTATTATGTGTTACGTATCATTGTATTTCATTTTGACCCGCTCATGTTAAACATTTACATAAAATTAATGGTGTTACTCTAGCGTAGCTAACTACGAATTCACCATTGCCTGTGAAGTGACTGTGCCGTTTTGATTTGTGAATGAAGTTGTATGGGACATGTCATAACTGACTGTTATGCCCCGCATGAGTTTCCCATGCATGCTCACAGCAGTGCAAGTTTTGCTCCACTTGCACCTGATGTAAGCTTGTATTGGTCTCCTAGCAACACGTGACCCCGGAAGTGTGAGCAGACTCTTCTGGTTAATCTGACAACAGCACCCACTTCACAGACCTTTGTGTAAACAAGGAACTGCATGTAGCCAACTCTTTAGCAGCCGCACAGGCATTTAAGCTAAGCCCTTTAACTCAACTGCTAGCTGTTAGCATTGACGAACACTTAGATAGGTGTGTAAAGTGTAACTTTCAAACCACTCCCCTCTCTCTCTCTATTCCCATCACTCCTGGTTTCACTTCCTGTTGATGCTATCACCCCCTCTTTGGATTCAGTTCGGTCAGTCCCTCCCCACATACTTTGTTTTTACTTGTGTTATTGTTTATTTTTGTTTTGACTTTATTCTACCTCCCTTTGATTTTATTGCATTTATTTACATTTGTTTAGAATGAATGTACCAATTCAGCTAAATTGATTTTGATTAAATCTGAGATTTAATTAAATCAATTTATTTACTTTCCCTTTTAGTTTCCTACAGCTATTAGGACCCCCTTTTTTGTTTTGTTTTACTTTTACCTTATTTTAGTTATTTTACCATCACCATCTTCACTTCTTGTATTGGATTACAGTAGTTCTAGCAACTGTTGTTTCCTTAATGAGTTACACAGATTATTAGTAGCCTAATCCCTGTTTCCATTCTACTTCTCCTCACTGCCAGGCCTAATACATTGAAGGGCAGCTACGGTTCAACACAATGTAGGCCAAGATAGAACTAGGAACAATTCCCATTGTTTCTTTTTTTTTGACGAGGTATTTGGTGTGTCCCTGCTAGCTTAGCTAACAGTCTAACCCTAGGTTTATGAGTCCATTACAGCATCACCCACAAGTGACACCTGCTTAGCCATATCTCTTAGCAAAAAACAAACAAACCTTAAAATAGGTAAAATCTTCCTTCTTCCTTTTCTTTTTGATTTCATCTTATTATATTTCAGTTTTGTCATAGTGAACAAACCCGTGAACCATCAGTGCTTTGAGTAATAGTTTGACCACATGT
>NW_015506498.1:15262-39507 GCF_001515645.1 Sinocyclocheilus grahami | reverse complement strand
GATGCAAAGAACCTCACAGAATGGTGCAACAGAAGGAAATCACCAGTCTTCAGGAGGCTCTAACAGCTGCTGGACACCAAGCGCCGCTGGAAAAAGCCATCAGACAGGACTTGGAAAGAGAACTGTTTCACACAAAGTCACTGTTAAAAACAGCATATGTGGAACTAAATGAGAGAGACACCAGATCTAAGGCCTTAGAAGGCCATCTGCATGCAGCCAGAGCTGAAGTCCAAACCCTGACTCAGCAATTCTGCAACAGTAAAGAGGAGCTTAACATAGTTCAGAGAGAACTGAAACAGTCCTGCCGACTGCGCATGGACTCACGTAAAAGACAGCCTGCTGAACATCACATCACCAGCAGTGCAATCCCCTCCACACCTGTGCACAGCTACGAAGCGGGGGGGGAAGGGAGCCAAAACCTTCTGCTTGACACTTCACAAGTCAGCTCCCTGAACACCGCTGCAGCTGCAGAAGGAAAAAAGTTTAATTCAGGCGAACCGAAACAACGCATGTGAATGGCACCTGCAAGCAGCCCGAGCTGAAATCCAAGTCCTTGTTCAGCAGCGAGACAACTCCAAACACCAATCGGGTAAAGTCAAATGAAGCCAAGGTGAATTCAATGTCACAAATGAACTGGAATATGCTTGCAGACCACAAGGTGAACAGACAGGGAAAACACGAAACAGAACTTCCCCTGGCAAGCAGGCCCAGACCCCCTCAGCCAAGAGTCCGAACCTGCGAGGGGTGGGGGGGGTCGAGAACCCACTGTTCACTCGTCACCAGCCAGCAGCCACAGGGAGGTGGGGCAGGGACCCCTCCTGAGGATCACTGCAGACACACACACCGTGTGGCCCCAATGAGCTGGCCAGAGTACATCTGGTAACTCAAATACTGCAGAGATCCTGAGGACATCAAAGGAACTGATCCTGAAGCCTCACGAGCAGTGTAAACAAGCCATCATAAAGGAATTATCAGACCCAGAGTCTGAACATGGACTGACCGCTGCTGATTCTGAACTTCACAACTCAGAATCCAAAGCAGTCACCAGAAGGCACCCAGCAATACCACAATGCAAAACCCTTCTACAGAAAGCCCCTAGCCAGAAGAGGACAGAGCCATCCCCATGGCAACAGACCCAAGTTCCAGACCAACCACCGGGAAAAACCATGGAAAAAGGCATCCTCATCCTGGAAACACCACGGTATGTCCAACAGCAGTCCAGCACAACATCCTCCTCCACACCCTTCACACAGGTGCCGAACGGAGGCTACACAAGGACAACTGGGCATGCCTACTTCTAGGTTACAGGAGCTGCTGACACTTGCAAAAGAGCTCCTTGAACAAAACTCAACTAAGGTGCACTGAGAAGGACAAACTTCTGACTCCTTGCCTGCTGCAACACAGCATCAGACCCCTCCAAGGGAGGAGCATCCCTTGAAACCGGTCGACACCCCAGAAGCAGCCAGACAACGTTGGATTGAGCAACGGGCCCACATGCCCAACAGCGAAAGCTCTACCAACACAACTCAGGCAAGCTCAAGTCGGTGCCGCCACAAGAGCCAAGCGACACCACAAACATCAGATTTCTAGTGAGCAAAACAGTGGGCTAACAACCACCTGCTGCTCTCCTGCCATCATCCCTAGGTCAGTCTGAAATTCTCTGCAGGCTACAGAATCTCCATAGCGGTTCCCTGCAATCCCTGGAACCACCTGCACTCTCACCAGTGAGAGTCTAACCCGGCTGTTCCACATCGTGGGTACCACAACAACGCATGTGAATGCCACCTGCAAGCAGCCCGAGGTGAATTCAGTGTCACAAATGAACTGGAATATGCTTGTAGACCACAAGGTGAACAGACAGGGAAAACACGAAACAGAACTTCCCCTGGCAAGCAGGCCCAGACCCCCTCAGCCAAGAGTCCGAACCTGCGAGGGGTGGGGGGGGTCGAGAACCCACTGTTCACTCGTCACCAGCCAGCAGCCACAGGGAGGTGGGGCAGGGACCCCTCCTGAGGATCACTGCAGACACACACACCGTGTGGCCCCAATGAGCTGGCCAGAGTACATCTGGTAACTCAAATACTGCAGAGATCCTGAGGACATCAAAGGAACTGATCCTGAAGCCTCACGAGCAGTGTAAACAAGCCATCATTATCAGATTATCAGACCCAGAGTCTGAACATGGACTGACCGCTGCTGATTCTGAACTTCACAACTCAGAATCCAAAGAGAAGGCACCAAGGCACCCAGCAATACCACAATGCAAAACCCTTCTACAGAAAGCCCCTAGCCAGAAGAGGACAGAGCCATCCCCATGGCAACAGACCCAAGTTCCAGACCAACCACCGGGAAAAACCATGGAAAAAGGCATCCTCATCCTGGAAACACCACGGTATGTCCAACAGCAGTCCAGCACAACATCCTCCTCCACACCCTTCACACAGGTGCCGAACGGAGGCTACACAAGGACAACTGGGCATGCCTACTTCTAGGTTACAGGAGCTGCTGACACTTGCAAAAGAGCTCCTTGAACAAAACTCAACTAAGGTGCACTGAGAAGGACAAACTTCTGACTCCTTGCCTGCTGCAACACAGCATCAGACCCCTCCAAGGGAGGAGCATCCCTTGAAACCGGTCGACACCCCAGAAGCAGCCAGACAACGTTGGATTGAGCAACGGGCCCACATGCCCAACAGCGAAAGCTCTACCAACACAACTCAGGCAAGCTCAATTCGGTGCCGCCACAAGAGCCAAGCGACACCACAAACACCAGATTTCTAGTGAGCAAAACAGTGGGCTAACAACCACCTGCTGCTCTCCTGCCATCATCCCTAGGTCAGTCTGAAATTCTCTGCAGGCTACAGAATCTCCATAGCGGTTCCCTGCAATCCCTGGAACCACCTGCACTCTCACCAGTCTCTAACCCGACTGATCCACATCAAGGGTACCACGGATAGCCTACTGGCTAACAACGTCGACAAACAACCATCTTACCCAGACCAACTCACTTCAGGATGACAGGTGACACAGCCTCGACACCTGCTGCATAAGCTCGAGGACCCACACCTTGCTACAGCCTACATCACCACAGCGCACCGCCTGACAGCATCCACCACGGCACCACAACCACTCCTGGAGGCACCAACAGCCAGAGAGCCACCACTGTCTCCCAGCCGTGAATAGCAGGTGTGTGTTCGATTGTTCTGCACCTTTGACATCGCTCGTTGTTGTCTCGGATTTTGTAGCGTCTGGACCAATCAAACACACAATTTTTCATTAGATTAACAAATCGTCACAGACCCCTCACCCAATAAACTGGGTGCCAGGATGTCTGCGAACGACACCAGGCCCCCCCTGGTCCCCATGGCAACCAATGCTGATATCACTGGTTTTATGGCCCAAAGTAATGTGAGTAGAGAAAATCACTACCTTTAGGAATTTAACGTTCTTAGAATTGACAGACGGTTGACCCTGAGAGGTCAAGTAAATACTTACAGCGGATCTAAATATTTATAATTAATTATAACTAGTTATGATTAATTATTCATATTTCCCCGTGAGCTGATTCGCTACAGCGGTATAGGCAGTAACGAGGTTCAGGTCACCAGGTTGGTACAGCAGGTGTAACGGTAGTGTCATTTGTCGCCCCGTCATCATCTCGAACAGGGGTACTCCGGTAGACCAGTGAGGGGTGGCCCTGACGGCCATTAGTACCAGAGGAAGCTTAGTATCCCAATCCTTTTGGTTGGCGGACACATACTTCTTCAACATGCTGACCACTGTCCTGTTGACTCGTTCCACTTGACCTGAGGAAATTTGGTGATGGCTTATATGGAGCTTGGCCTGTATACCCAGGAGTTTCCACACTTCCTGCATGACTTTGGCAGTGAAGTGGGTTTCTCGGTCAGAGTTGACCCTTAACCCTCTGGGGTCTGAGGGTGTTTTGGGCCCTGGAGAAGTTTTGACATGTCCTGACATTTGTGCTTTTTTCAGTTGCTAATAAACATTTTAATGACTAAGTTTAGTAGCACCATAATCAGCACAAACTGGGCTACAATAATATGTGAGCAGCATGTATGTATGTGATTGTGTTTTTGAGAAAACAACGTTTATGCGTGCTTAGTGAAAAACTAAAATTTTAAAGTCACTGAAATAAGGCCATAAAACACATACAGAACATTTGTTCACAGGACTATTGAGAACAGATCTTGAAGTCTAGAATTTTTTCATCAGAATGATGTGAAAATCATCTTGTTTACTCACTCACAGAAAACAATATATTGATTTAAATTTTCTAAGACACTTTTTGTGTAGAAAAGGAATATGCGAGGGGGCGTGAATGGTCATGTATAATGAGTGATTCACACCTGAGAAGACAAAGGCCTGCATAATGAGCTGCATAATGAGCTGCATAATGAGCTGCATAATGAGCTGCATAATGAGCTGCATAATGAGCTGCATAATGAGCTCTCAGGTGTGTGACTGAGAGGGAATTGCTACAAGAAATAATGAGGAAAAAGAAATGTATCTATTTTTTTGTTTATAGTTTATTTAGAATATATATAACTATCACATCATTTTGGGAGTGTGTGCATAAGTTATTTTCGGTGTGATCAGGAGAAGATGCCTCAAAACGCGTATCCGCGTTAATCGACCTCAGAGGGTTAAAGGCAGTCCAAACCTTGAGAAGATGTGGTTCCACGTACTCCGCCACGTCTTGCGGCATGCCAGGCCAGTATGCTACTTGCTTGAGCGTTTCGTAGGTTAGCCTTGGTGCCATGGTGTCCAGCGCATGGTGAATCGTGAGCGTGTGTAAGCATTATGCAGCTGCAGAAGGAAAAAAGTTTAATTCAGGCGAACCGAAACAACGCATGTGAATGGCACCTGCAAGCAGCCCGAGCTGAAATCCAAGTCCTTGTCGAGTTGGTACAGATGAGGAGTTCTTTGATGTTGTGGGATGCAGCAAATTGTAGGGTCATGAGGATGGCCGCTATTTCTACATATTGCGATGAGTGATGGCCTAATTTGAATTGTTGCGGTGGGGAAGGGTCGTTGTTGAGCCAGACCACTCCCGCTTTCATGTTGCCCTGTTGATTGTAGGAGCAGCCATCAACATATGCTGTGGGCATCCCTTCACACACATTGTCCTCGAAGTACCTGTGGTTTGTCAGTTGTGACGGTAACGGTTCTTTGGGTTCTCTGGCATAAGCGACCACTCGCTTGTCTTTGTCATGGAGCTGGTACAGGCCTGCACTGAGGCAGAGATTGGAGAATCCAACATCCAGATAGAATTCTTTTCCAGGTAGGCCAGGCATTGTGCAGCGCACAGACATTGTTTGAGCTCGCTCATAGCTGTGTCCTGGGCTTCCAACCAAACGAAGGGTTCGTCCTTTCTCAGGAGGGATGTTGGTGGTCGTGCAATGTCAGTGTAGTGTTCAATGAAATGTCTTGAATAATTGCACACTCCCAGAAAGCTTCGTAGCTCAGAAATGTTAGTGGTTGTCTTTAGGTTTTGGATTGCTTGGGTGCGACTGGACTGTGGTTCGATGCTGTCTTGTCTGACAAGCAGGCCGACATAGGGCACTTTGGTTTTGCACCATTGTCCTTTGTGGAGGGCGATCTTTGCTCCTGCTGTTGTCAGCTGGTTCAGGACGTGATCGATTTCTTTGAGGTTGTCTGCCACATTTGAGCGTTTTAACAGAACATCATCCACGTAAATGAGGTTGCCTCTCGTTCTGGCATCAGGGCATGCTTTGTTCAGGAAGATGTTGAATTCAGCTGGTGAGTTGGCATAGCCGAGGGGGCACCGTGTGATGGTGTATTGTCGATTGCCAAAGGGGAAAGCCAGCTTGTGTTGGTCATCGGGGTGGACAGGGATTGTCCAGAACCCTGAGGCGACATCCAGTGTAGAAAGGATCATCGAGCCTTTGATTTTTGGAATTTCTTGGTCCAACTGGGTCATCGGTCATAGTGACAAGAATACTTGCTGGTTCAACTTGCGATAGTCGATAGTGGGCCGCCATTTGCCATTGAGCTTTAGAACTGGCCATATTGGGGCAGAGTACGTGCTGTTACAGGGCCGGGTGACCCCCTTTTCCAGCATGGAGTCAACAATTTCTTGCACTGGCTCATATGACGCTATTGGAATCTTGTAATACCGCACAAATGTGGGTGGCGCATCTGGGTGTGTCAGAATGCGCACCTTGTGGATGTTGGTCAGGCCACAATCCAGGGAGTCCTTTGCAAAGGAGTCCTTGATTCAAAGGGGGCCTGAGTCTGAGTCAGGCGCCTGCAATGAGCAGAGGAAAGGGTCCAGGTTCTTGCTGCTTGGAGTTGAGCTTGGCCCTGGCCCTGGCTTTGACATTGCATCATCAGTCAGTGAATTGGCGGCAGAGTCTGTGGCTTGACACTGCGACTCGTTGGAGTCTACTGACTGGAAGGGCAGAGGCTTGCGGACCTGCGTCCATATCTTTAGTTGCTTGAAGTCAATTAAGGGTTCAAAAACGATTAAGCAGGTCTTTTCCAATGAGGAGTGTTGAGTGGTGAGACATATACTAGGTGAACGAAGTCCATTGGTCCCACAGTTAGGTAAATTGGGGCCATATGCTTTAGCTGTAGACCTGTGTGGGAATATGCTTGAAGGTTCTGCTCGCACCTTTGAAGTTTGAGGGTGCTATTAGACCTCTTTGTTCTTTCTTGGACTTCAAGGAGTTCAGTTGACATTAGAGTGATGTCGGCTCTTGTGTCAAGAAGAGTTTTGACTTGATGGAGAGGTAAAACTTTCTTGCTATACCTTTCTCAATGAGGTCGCCCAGTAGTTGAGGGATTGGTGTTTGGGATGAGACTGGTAGGATGTCAGTGGCAGACGACCAAGACAGCACTTTGAGGAACTTGAGTGGTTTCGTCAGCAGGTGTTTGTTGGACACTGCTGTGATCTGATGTATCAGGTCAGTTTTTGACTGTTTTGCAGGTTGTTCAGGTAGGATTTCTTGTCCGTCTGAAGTTATGGAGGTTACGGTTCTCTGAGAGTGAGGTGAAGGAGTGCTGTTCTCTGTGGCTGGTTGGGTCAGCTGGTCGCTGCCTTCTCTTCCGGCTGCTAGTCAGGCTGACTCTAGTTTCTCTTTCTTTTCCCACTTCCGATTCTCCTCCTTTCGGTGGAAGAACTCTTTCATTATCATTTTCATCAGCTCTTGTGAGTCGAAACACTGTAATGTCTTTTGTTCTTGTGTGGATTCAGTTTGAGCTTGGTCAGCTTGGAATCTTTGTGAGTTCCTTTGTTGATTCCTTGGACTGGTTGCTCCCGGGTGTGTTTGTCATTTTCCCTTGGAGGTTCCGTTGGATTCACATGAGCCTTTTCCTCTTGAGTTTCCAAATGAGTTTGGCTGATTCCATGATCTGTCCCATTGATTCTCACGAGGTCTGTTTGGTCCCAAGATTTTTCCCAGTGACGTCCAGGTGAGTGTTGTCGTCCACGCGGTCCATCCTAGCGGTTGTTCCTCTATTTAGGTTGGGTACCAGCATGGGAGTTCCGTTCTCTGTTGGACGAGGGTGTGTTCCACTCTTTGTGTGGTGGCTTGGCATGGTCTTGATGTTGGGCGCCCTCTAGAGCCAGACCTTGACTTTGAGTGTTGAAGTCAAGAACTGCTGGGGATTTGGCGCCCTTTTCTGAGGTCATCTTTTGTTTGCCGTAGGCTTTCTGCGCCAAGTCTCGCAACTGCTGAGCATTCATTGTTCGTGGACATGCGAGAACGCCAAGATGGTGGCTTACTCCCGGATGGAGGTTTCTCAGAAAGAGAGTTTTGAAGTTTAGATCGTCTTCCATGTTCGGTTCGTTGCGAGTTCCGAAGTATGCTCGTCTGAGTCGGCTGTAGTAGGCTTGAGGAGATTCATGATGTCCTTGTCTCATCTCCAGGGCAGCCACTACTCCTTGTTCTTACTCAGGGTCGGGCAAATTCTTTGATGAGGGCTTCTCGGAGCAGGTGGTAATCAGTTTTTGTGTGAGCAGGCTGTGTGAGCAGGCTGCCGGTCTAGGAAGCTGCGCGCTTCAGGGCTGGATGTTGTTTGGAGCAAATAGAGTATCTTTGTCAGTGACATTGGGTCTCATTTCCAGATGGAAATCGACGTCTTGCAGATAAGCTTGGACATCCTGGCTACCTGACACACTTGGGGTGAATTTGCCAATGTTTCTGGCAAGCTTGTCGAGGTCTTTGAGGTCCAAGCCATGCGATGATCTGTGGCTGGCTGGAGCAAGTTCTTTTAGCTTTGTCGTGAGGTAAAGTTCTTCAGAGGGAGCTGGTGAATGTTTCAGCATGGCCCCCTCCCCCTTTTGCTCACGTGTCAGTCGAGGAACAGGTGACCCGGTCCTGCCTGGCAGGGGTGAGACTGGTGCCCGTCGTGTCTTTGTAGGCTCAGGGCGCAGCTCGTATGCATGTCTGAGTTCCTCTCTGATGCTGTCGAACTTCTTTTTGATGTAGTCCAGCTGTTGTGGAGGGCTTTAATTCTACCATTCTTGTCTCTGATGTCGGCCTTTGCCTTTTCCAGGAGCTGTTCTGCATATTGTAGCTTGTTGGAGAGATGAGCGTAGTCAGCCTTGCCTCGTTCCATTTCTTGGGTAGTAGCTGCTAGGGTCTCTTTTAGCCTAGTGATCTCCTCCTCGGTGCCTTGTTCCACTTCATCAGGCCCTTCCTGTCATTCCTGAGCCTCCAGTTATAGCTGCTCAATGCGTCGTTGTTGGCTCCTGCTGGAGATGGGCGGCGTGCCTGTCGCTCAGCTTGAGGGTGGCGATGAGTGTGTGTCTTAAGGAGCTGGTGATCTTTGCTAATTCTTTGTGACTGTAGCTCTGACTTGGGTCTGGTCTCATGAGGCTTGTTATGTCGTCATCCAGCTGGTCCTGTGTCTGATGCCTCAGTGTTTCAGCAGCCTTAGGTAGGAGGCTGTCTGTTGCAACACTTAGCCATATCTCGAGGTCCTCCCAGTGGCCAATAGCGTCTGTTGTGCGAGACATGTTTTGGCATGGTGAGGGAGATCTAGAACCTAGACTGACACAGACCTTGAAGAAGAGAAAACAAAACAAGGCAAAACAAACAAGGCAAAACAGAGGTGTAAATGTGCAATGTCAAGTGTGGTTTGACGGTGAGTGTGTAAGGGACAGGTGACTGTAGCTCTCAGCAACTTTGATTCTCTGGTGGGCGTGCTTCTAATTTGTAGTCTCTGTAGGGAAAATTAGTAAGCACACACAGGTAGCACAGCTAGAGAACAGAGGGAGAAAAGAAAAATAATAAACAAAGCAAGGAACAGGATAATTGGTTGCTTCCAATTTTCCTGTAAGAGAGTTTTTTTGTTGTTGTAAGGAAATACATTTAATGGTAAGATGAGAGAGAAAGATAAAACACCACATTACCCTTTTCTGGTAACAGAATGAGCATAATTAAATTCTCCTCTTTTCTTTTTTTGTTAAGTTTGATTTAGAAGGGTGCTTCTAAACTGGTGTTTGGAAATGGGGATTTCTAAATACCAGGACTGTGATTGTTATTAAAATTCCTCCGGGTGAAGGAAAAACAATAAAAATGACAGTATTGGTTTCTTAGCTGTTAAGATTGACACCGTCCACCAATTAGATCATTTCTAGATGACTGTTCAAATTTTGGCGGACGCCTATCAGTCCTCTTAGCTGGGTAGGGTTTCACAAGAGAGTGGAAGGTAAATGGAAGACAATTTTGAAACGACGTTCTCAAGTTTCACAACTACCTGTTCAATTGCTAAAGTTCTCTGCTTTATGACTTTCACAGGCAAAATCCCAGCAAACTGCCGCAGTAGTCAACTCAGAAGAAAACAGCTGAGAGAGAGAGAAGTTTTGCTCCCAATGTTAAGAAAAATTACAGGGTGGTGGCGCTGTTAAATTGATACACCTAGGGGGTTGGTTTTGCTGTGTTAGCAGGATAAAACTAACTTAACCTAAGTACTGAGGAAACCCTAATTTTCCTTTTGGGGTTTTGCCACTAACGGGCTTAAGCCACATGGGCAAACTTATGAAAATTTAGCGGAGTTAATTCAATAACTGAAGGAGAGAGGAAAGAAGGCCTAACAGGTAGACGCAGAACTTAATTGCAAATGAAATTAGAATTTCAAGTTAGAAATGGTATTTACTAGTTAAGATTTAATGATGTTATCATTAAAAATTGATGAGAGCAACTCAATTTAAAATTAATCAGTAGGTACCTTGAAGCAGGGTAACCCAACCCTGATGAGCTACAGAGAAGAACTGAAATAAAATTTTGAAATGAAATGAAAATTCCAAATCTGTAATTAATTATGAAATTACTTAAATTCGTAATATCTACTGATGTCATTCATATTATAAGAGCAGTTATAGCTGAATTAATCACATGACCAGGATCAATTTTCGAAACGAAACAACAACAGCTCTGGCAGTTTAAACTGCTAAGAGTAAACAAGCTGAAGGGAAGAGTACAAACCTTTAAACAAACGTGATTATAACCAATTGTGAGATCGCTAATCTGACGGTTGGTAAGAATCACATTACAATAAGGTTTATAAAGTTTGCATCTGTCTGTTCTTTTCAATGGGAGGAGAGGAAGAGAGAGATAGGATGAAATCAGTATGAAAGAGCGAAAGATAAAAGTTCAGATATAACCGATAACACTTTAACACTTCAAACACTGCAAAACACTCTGCATTTAAAACCACCAAAGGCTATGTGCTAACAGCTAGACTTCAATGCTACTAGCTACTAGCTCCAATGCGAAAGCGTTAGCTTCAGTTAGCTTAGCTCATGCTTGGCTATTTGTTACAAACAGCTCAAAAATGCCACTGGCGGACTGCGCTTGCGCACTTCAAAGTTACCCCGGAAAAGGTTTCTTAGAACTTCCGGGTTACGGCTGTTACTATGGCAATGTACCCTGCAATAACTAATGTGTGCTACACAGAGTCGATGGTTAAACACAGTTTAACCACATCGCAGGAAGTGTCAGCACACCTCACACTACACAACCAAAAAAAAACACTATAGATTCTTATCTTTTCTTATAGCGCTGAACAATCTCACCTTGTTAGAGTGAGGTAAATTAATGTACAGATTTACTGCAATTAATTCACTGTCATTGATATATCAGCGGATATCAGCACATATTTATACAGACAAAAACATGGATTTAACCACAATTCTTACTTGATCAAGATTTCGCAATTCTCCCAAAAAATCACGCTTGAGCGTCACATTTCAAGTTCGCTAGTTTTTTTAGTGAATAAATGGCAAGAGTATTAAGTAGCTAAGCCAGGGGTGCCCAACCCTGCTCCTGGCGATCGACTCTCCTGCAAAGTTCAGCTCCAACCCTAATCAAGCACACCTGAAGCAACTAATTAGGGTATTCAGGATCACTTAAAAATTAAAGGCAGGTGTCTTTGATTAGAGTTGGAGCTAAACTTTGCAGGACAGTCGATCGCCAGGAGCAGGGTTGGGCACCCCTGAGCTAAGCTAATGGTCTCAAGCCGAGAGGTTTAATAGCATAGACCAGGGATCCTCAAATCTGGCCCACGAGATCCACTTTCCTGCAGAGTTTAGCTCTAACCCTAATCACACACACCTGAGCATGCTAATCAATGTCTTCAGGATCATTAGAAAATCACAGGTAGCTGAGTTTGATCAGAGTTGGAGCTAAACTCTGCAGCGCATTGGACCTCCAGGGTAAGATTTGAGGAACCCTGGCATAGACAAATTTGGAAGTGGAACAAGCACCAACAAATCGAACTATGAAGGCCTTTTAAAAGAAATAAATGAGGAATCCACTTATTTCTTTCTTGTGCGCCCTAAGAGCAACTTATTTTGTCTTGGTGGACAATTCTTAAATGTTTTACTGCAGTTCAACTTTAAACAACAACTTGAGTTTCACTTCATTCATTCAACACGCTGGTATGCCCTAATAACAAGTACAATACCACACAAAACTCTGTTTCTAATATATTCTTCCGGATAAAAATTGAAAATATTCACACCATGTCTTAGTGTTATGAATTATAAGTCAAATTTGCCCGCATTCTCCACCACTGTAAGATAAAGTTACATTTTGTAAGGGAATTACTTATTATTATTTTAGCTCAGGTTTTGAGAGGAATCGAATCTGAAGATTCGAAGTCAACCTGATTAGAACTGATTTCAAATTTGATAGTTTACACTTTATCAACTGTTCGTCCAGCGAGACGTTTACGTCCGTGTATTTTAACAATTTGAATATTTGTATTCTCCCTGGCCACAGGTTAATACATGCTTTGATAAGTTATAAGCTACGAGCTGGGTAACTAAGATCTGGGCAATGTTTAACTTTAAAAATTCACGACACAAGACAATACTTCTTTATAAATGAGAATTTATTGGCTATTCTAGATTACATTAAACTAAGCTAAACACACACACACACATATACACAAAAGGTTCAGGAAAATTAGTTAACAGAGTTTGCATGAAGTTTCCAAAGTTCTAACACTCGTTTTCCATGAGTTCTTTAAATTGCAACCTGAGAGAATCACAAAGCAGAGATTTATCTTACGTTTACTGCTTAAACTCAATTCACCAGTTCAGCAAGAGAT
The DNA here is from genome assembly GCF_001515645.1 of Sinocyclocheilus grahami. Classification (NCBI taxonomy): domain Eukaryota; kingdom Metazoa; phylum Chordata; class Actinopteri; order Cypriniformes; family Cyprinidae; genus Sinocyclocheilus; species Sinocyclocheilus grahami. The sequence goes on along the minus strand of NW_015506498.1, from coordinate 26,904 downwards.
TAAAAGATTTTGCCTGTTACTTGCGTTTTGCTGACAAGTTTCCTGGTTGGCTGCTTGAGGGAATCCCGGCTTTTGATTGGTTGCTGATCGGGCGTCTGTATGACGTAGTTTCTGGGAATGCCCTTCGGAAATTGGTTGGTTTCTTGATGACGCAGAGGCTTGAGCAGTTCTTTTGAGAGAGTCTAAGTTTGCAAGACTTTAGGCTTTCGAAGATCAATGGCATTCACGAAGCTTCAACGGAGTGTTTGAGTTTTGGAGTCTCACTCGTGTACTGTTACGGCATGGGAGCGCTTTGTAGCCAAAGGTCTAGAGAGCGAGCGAGCATCTGTTCAGGCATTAGGTCTTTAAGCAAGCCCGATTTGGTCCATCCCACGACGCGATCTTCCAATCGACTTGTGGCAAGGCGGAGTGTGCATACATTAACATGATGCTTCAATTTATCATGTGGGGAAATTAAGATTTGGTTGATACTTATAAAAAGGGTTGTAATTATGCATATGATACAGAAAATGAACATTTCATTCCCACTGAGTTATTGCTCATGACACGAGCTTCCATTTAACATCAAACATCAGGTATTTTACATACTCATTAATAGTCTTATCTACTAAAAGGAAAAGTTATAAGGCAAAGATTAAAATATCATAGGTTTCAATAACACATCAAACAGAAAGCATAGAAAGGCACAAAACATATTATTTGGGAATATAGTTGCCCTTTTATACTTTTAAATGATTGTCTTTTGAACTGTCTGTGTAAATTCTATATCCCTTTGTCTGACCGAAGGAGAGAAAAGGGGTATGTCCCTTTTGGAATGCAGGGAGAAAGAGGGGAGATGTCCTGAGGTCATGACACTGTCACGGGTGGAGATCTGCCATTCTTCTCGCTCGGACATGGAGCTATTAGTCTGTTGCTTTCTGTTTATCAGATTATCAATTTATGCATTAAACGGTCATGGGGTCCAGGAGTGTCTGTCACTGGAACATTTCCAGATACCAGGTTCTTTGTTCTGTTGGTTATTAGATAGTTTATTTATGCTGAAGCCAGTCATGAGACAACACTGATGTTCTGTTGCTTAAATGAGTCCAGATGCAGTTATTGCGGTCTTAGTGCTTGCCGACCCAGGAGGTGGTTTTGTAAATCACTCTCTCCTTGTGTTTCTCGTAAAGATAAACTGGAACTTATTTGAGACAATTGGCGCCTGGGCTGATCATGGTTCAGTTTTACGACTCTCACATAGTTGGGAGGAGACCTTAGTTTTTCCGGTGGAATGCGAAGATTCACTCGTTCATTTGTGTCTGTTCATAGAGGCCTTACATCCCTTTCACTACTGGTAGATGTTGATCGCATGACTGCAGCAGAGTTAAGAGAGAAGTTGCACACAGGCAAGAAAGACAGGGAGTCAGGTGCTCATGTGTTTGAACTTTGACATGATAGTGAGCCTCCCCTGGAGCTAGAAGGGTCAGAGCGTCCCCAAAGTGTACCTGCCTGGACCAGCCACTCCTCTCGGCTAAAGTCTGGTGAGTCCACACAGGACAGCCAGGGCCATAAATCCTCAGGCAATGGAGGATACAAGAGAGGCAGGCATGCACACAGAAAGGAAAAGTACAGGAGATCCAGAGATTGATCAAAGGACAGTCATAAACAGAGTAGTCAGAAGAAAAAGGAGTCCAAAGTTACTGAAGAAAGGGACAGTGATAATTTTAAGCAAATTCAGAAAATGCTTGCTAAAGTGCTCCAAGACCTTAAGTCTGAGGAGAACACTTCCAAGAAGAAGGACCCTCCTTCTAAGCAATGACTAGTCCAGGTCCTCTCCCCTCCCCCACTTAAAGTGTACTTCAAATAATACACCGTCAGTTTTGATAGTACAGATAAGAATAAGGTATCGTTTGAAACTGAAAAGGGTCTAATTTTATTTGTGTATAGTCATAATAAAAACAAAACAATGTGCTTTTGTAAAATAAAGAAAATAAACAGGTGTGCTCTGTGCCGTCTCGGTCTCTGTCACCTCTCTTCACAGACACTTAAATAAAACAACCTGAATCTCAGCGAATACTTTCCTCAAAGACATGAGGAAATATATGTATAGAGAGCTTGAAATGTCTACTTTTAAGTGAAGTAAGTCACATCCAAAACAAATATTCTCTGTTAAAGTAATCCGTATGAAACCAACGTGATGTCCAGGTTTCCCGTTTCAACTCATTTTATCTAATGCGGTCACGCCCACTTTAACATATAAAACCACAATATATAAAAGTAGTGTGAGTGTTAACACTATGAATCAATGTTTGGTATAAAGGTGCGTTACTGTTCAAGTCTCAGTGTTCAGATCAGTATGTTCAATCATGTGTCCTTGACCTTCACTGTGTATATTTTTATTATACTGTATTGCAAATAAAATACAAATAATAATCAAAAACCCACATTATTTTACTCTCCTCACACTCTTTCTTACCTGCCTCAGTCACATTCATATTGATGGCCCATTATGGGAGGCCCTTTGTCTCTCAGGTGTGAATCACTAAACATTCACGGCCATTGTCACTCCCTCGCATAAGGGCATTCTATCACAAAACATGTTTTGCAAATGTTAAATCAATATATTGTTTTCTGTGAATGAGAGAACAGGATAATTTTCACATCATTTTGTAGCAAAAACTCTAGTCTACCACATCCAGTTCTCAAAAGTCTTGTGAACAAATGTTCTGTATGTGTTTTATGGCCTTATTTCAGTGACTTAAAAAAATTAGTTTTTCACTAACCACTTTTTCACATTGTTTTCTCAAAAACACAAATATGTACTTTCATGCTGCTCGCATATTATTGTAGCCCAGTTTGTGCTGAATACACTGTTATCAGACTTTAGACACTAATATGTTTTTAAGATACTGAAAAAAAACAAATGTCAGGGCATGTCAAAACCTCTATGGCCCCAAAACACTCTTAGACCCCAGAGGGTTAAAGAGCTTACCCAAGCAACCAACTCACTAGGAGAGTGGCTTATGGTAGAAAGCTGTCAAATCAAGATAACCAGCTACACACAGGGCCATGCCCCTATTAACCAGAGGGTGTGGGTAGAGTTCACTTTTGGTGAAATGAAAATAGTTCACCCTCTCTATGTTGTTGGTTTTAACACAGAGCATCTTCTTATCGGACAGGTTTTGTTAAATAGACTGGCACCTTTGATTGACTATCACAGCTGTCAATTGTGGGCACAGGCCTGAATACCACAACCGATCAGAAAGACGATCTCCAGTCAGAAGCTCTGCAAGGCATTGGAGGTAGAAAGAACATCTGACACTAGGCAGCAGACAATGCAGGACTCCAGCCTCAATGAAGAGACACCTGATGTGAGAGACTAATTTTAGCGGATGCAGCCCATGAGAACAGGCTCCCCATGCAGCTGTTAGAGAAGAAAGATCTTTGGAAAGATTTCTGTGTGCCCTGGACCCTCGTAACACTGAGGTGTATAATCCACATATGGTTGGGGGCATACATGTCAACGTTGTACCTGCCAAGGATGCTGTGGTTGCACTCTGGTTAGGGAAGTCATCAATAAGTCAGGAAATTTATAAGCAGCTACAAAAGAAATGCTGCATAACTCCCATGGTGGAGAAGAAACAAGAAACAGGAGTTGCGGCTAGCCAGTTGTCCCCTGACAATAGTTAAGAGTGTTGGAGTTTGCTCAGTCTCGCTTAGGCTTGGCCATGAACAGTTCAAGCACTACATGCTTGTGGTACCTGACCTGACACACTCAGGATACCTCGGTTCTGATTTGTTATTGAGACTGTGAGTGCTGTTAGACACAGTCAACAATGTGTTGTGGTCCAGAGCAGATACTGCTCCTAATAAACAAAATATATATTGTGTGTTTGATTGGTCCAGACACTACAGTGCTATCCGGTGATGCTAAAAACATGTGTTCCGGTCAGACAATTCCCCAAGCATGCCAGGTAATGAATGAGTTTGAATGGGTGGTTCCTGCCCAAATGGCAGAGGTCCCCATCAGGCAGTTAAAAGGGGTCAAGAACTGAAACAGATAGTACTAGCCTTTTTCTAGCCTTATATTACATAATTGATAGCACCTTTCATGATTTTGAATGAACTATTCTTGTCATAGGAGAGCTTCCTGAATTGCAGATGTGACAGCCATGAGCAAGTGTATCTCACCTACCCTACCAAAATGATTTCCATCACACCCCACCCAGCTGTGATTGAGGAAACTATGTGTAGAATAGACTTTGACAGTGAAGGTGAGATAGTGGTGCATACTGTGAGGGCCCATGAGGCACCTGTACCCCTGAATGATAAGAAAGATGTGGTTGTAAACTGAACCATACCATGGTTTTGAGGCAGAGGTACAACAGCAGTTAGCTCAGGCAGATGCTCTGGACACAGAGATCCAGCGTTAGGAATTATTGCAGGTGTTTTATGAGCATAGGGAAATGTTTTGTAGAGATTCTTATGGTTGTGTTGTCACAGATGTCCACACTATCCGTATTCCCTCAGATCCAAATGCCTTGCCTACCTTTGTGCAGCAATACAGAATTCCACTTGCTGCTTTTGACTCTATTCAGGAAATTATTGATTCCCTGTTATGTGCCATTACAATTCTATGCCATTGATAACCGAGCGCACCACTGATGCTGGCGTGCGCGGTAAAGCAATTCCGCGAGAGAAAAACAGATTTACATGTGAGGAAATGGGAGCCTGCGAGCTCATTTCAAACATGATCATTCCCCACATCCTCGCGCTCGCTCTTCCCTCACCTGCTCGCGCGAACACTTTTATTTTTGTTAGTCATGGGGCGGAGCTTGCTGTTTTAATTGTAACCTCAAATGTCATTGGTTATTCCTCTTTTCTGGAAGTCAGTTTTGGACGCCTGTTATAAGATGATTTATAATTCTCTTGACTTAAGACATGGCACCAGTGGACCAGATACATGTGAGTTATCGTTTCATTTGCTTGTTTTATTCATTTATTTTGTCTTTATTTAATGTAATTTAATGCATTGTTCATAGAGTAGATCTTTTTCAGATACTTTATTAATAGGAAGTCTTCGGTTTACTAATGATTGCAGTCTTCTGATGATAAGAGATACACATATGAACCCTTTTTAAAGACTGTAATGATGCACGCACACACACACAGGCTATATATAAAGCTATAGGAATGACAGTAAAGTTTTCAAAATGTTTTATCTTTAATTTTGTAAATAGACATACAACATCATAATATTTGAAGGTTTGTTTAGTCTGTGTTCCTATAAAACACAGGTTTCACCATGTATGCATTTGATTTACAGTGTTACTAGTCATCTGCTATCAAAACCCGTCTATTCACGATGATGTATACGAACATTTATTCCTGTTTATGGAAAAGAAGCTTGTAATACATTCAGTTCCAATGTATTTATTTGTGTTCTTTTTGTTGCATTATTCTTTTTTCCTTTGTATTTGCAGGTTGTGTACCGCAAATACAACCTGTTCAGGAAAGTAAAAGCATATGAATTTTATTTCTGGAACTTTTCTGGTTCATGTTTTCTTCAAGAGGCACTGACCAAGGAAGTTTCATATGCTGTAAAAGTGTCCATAATTAAAGGTAGAGTACAGTTGTCTGAAATTTCATTTAGGCCTAAATTTAGTAACTTAAGTAATCTGTAGGTAGCTTTTCAATGTCACTTTTAAGTTAAAAATATCTTCGTTTATTAATAAATAACTGATCTGTTTTTAAACTTAAATTTATTTCAATTTTTACTGTTTCTATAGGATTGAATGCATTTGGTGTGATGTCAGAATCATGGTGACCAACAAGTAGACATGCTGCACTCGCTGGAAGCATAACGATTGCTTGACATATCAGTGGTCGAGATCCTTTTCAGTGTGCACTTCACTTTTCTCCCAAGAGTTCAGGACGCATTTCTAGAAGCCTGGAATCATCCACTCTCTTCAGAAGGCACTCGAAGTTCAGAGCATCTGTGGCGTATTGGACTGATACACACAAAATGTATCAATCCGAGAGATATGAGGTATGGAAAATCTGCTTTCTTTAATCTGTCACCACTCTGCTGTTTATGCATTAGTCTAAGTGGATTTTTAACGATGTATTTAACTGCTAAATCATTAGGACATTGAAGAGCCAGATCTAGCCAGAACTGTATATTTTCATGCTTTCTCAAGCAAAGCAAATGTTGAAAGTCCACTAAAAACACATCTGGTCATAGACAATGTTGAAGACGTCAACATGCCTAAGTGGTAAATAAAAAAAAGGGTTTATTAAAATTTATATACAATTTTAAATAATAACAAACATCAGGAAAAAATAGGAAACAATACTTTTGTTTTCCATAAACTTGTGTTGCTTACAATTATAAAGAAAATAAACAGGGTGCGCTCTGTGCCGTCTCGGTCTCTGTCACCTCTCTTCACAGACACTTAAATAAAACTACCTGAATCTCAGCGAATACTTGCCTCAAAGAAATTAGAAATATATTTATATTATATAGAATATATTAAAAATATTATTTTGGACTGATGAACTGCTGACTGCCATTAAACAGCTTGGAAGATCAAAGTCAATTTTTAATATAACTCCGATTGGATTCATCTGAAAGAAAGTCATATATGCCTAGGATGGCTTGAGGTGAGTAAATAATGGGCTAATTTTCATTTTTGGGTGAACTATCCCTTTAAGTCTTACAAACCCTACATGGGAATACAAGGAATGTGGTGGCTCCTGCCATTTCTATGAAGAATCACTCTTGAAGTCTTGGGGTTTTGATGCCAGAAAAATAGACTTTTATTATCAGATAGATAATGCAGTTGAGATAATCTGCAGAGAATCTCCCGAGTCTGTGGCTGGACACTCTTTTAAACAGTTTTTTCTTTTAGGGCACGTTTCCACACATTTCCTACATCCTGTCATTGTTTACCTTTTTTTGACTATGCCTCCAATCTGTTTCCTGCAAGCAGACAGGAGGCCCCAGTTTATGTTACGTTAAAGGAAGCGGCTCCATCATATATGTTTTGTCTCATGTCAAAACAGGATGTGCAGCTTTACCATAAACCGTATGTCTGCATATTCCATTCATGCAGGCCTCTACACACATAGGCAAATATATGATTATAATAGTAAAATAACTTAATACATAAATGGTTATATTCACAGTGATTATACATGAACAATTCATATTTTGACCAATACAAATCTTACACATTCTCCTCTTTGAGACTTACTAAGTCTCACCTTTACTTGTCTTTACCCAGAGTGCAGCTTCACAATTCAGTCTCATCAGTTATCACTACCTAGTGACTAAATTAAGTCACACAGTTCTATTACCAATGTCTAGATTATGTAACAGCACTCTGGCAGAGCAACAGGACAAAACCTCTCCCCCCACACTTGACTAGGAGGGAGTAAAAGATCCTGTCTCCCTAACCCCTCATTTAAGATAAAACAATGTTATAAGCATGAGCGTGCAATTGGTTCAGCGCTTGCCTGTGCTCCCCCCACACTTGACTAGGAGGGAGTAAAAGATCCTGTCTCCCTAACCCCTCATTTAAGATAAAACAATGTTATAAGCATGAGCGTGCAATTGGTTCAGCGCTTGCCTGTGGTTGTCACAGTTATGTAGTATACAACAGAAATAAAAATTCAAAACGTAAAACATGTAACATCACAAAAAATAACATAGTTGATCTTCAGCCCAGACACTTTGCACATCGTATAGGGCCACCCTTGGGCAGAGGTTAGGCTAGCACTTACACCCAGGGTATGGTTCATCTTTATAACTCTTCTTTGTTCTCAGTTGAGGTACTAGAGTCTCCATCATTTGTCAGTGTTTGTGACTCCCAGTTGGGTGTATAAACCAAGTCCTGGTAATGTACATTTTGGTTACTCTTCAAAATCAATTTCTCATCATCTTGACATCTTAGCATTTCCATTTGCTTAGCTGTGGCTTTGACAACTAGTGCTCTCAGTATAGGAAGTACACAGCAAAACAGTAATCCTCCTATTACCACTGCAACTTCTAAAAACATTCCTACTTTAGCTAACCATGCTCCCCATGCTCCTAACTTTAGATCAAACCAATCCCACATTTGATTATCTTTTCCAGCGTTTTCTTTAAATTCAATCCTTAGGTTTTTCAACTTGGTCATTACTTCAGTGAATGTGCCTTCTGGAGCAGTATTATTTGGTATGTATGTACAGCATTGATCCCCAAACATAACGCACACTCCCCCTTTTTCAGATAGCAAATGTCATTCTGCTCATTGCATTCAATTGCTCTCCTAAAAGTGATAAGGCCTCATCAGTGTAATTAATAAATCTTTGCTGATTGTAATATATGTAATCGATCCATTCTGTATTTTTATTTTGTGTAATCCAGATGAATATTGATTCAATCCCCGATTTTACTTCATCTCTTTCTTTAAACTCATAAGGTATACCTCTAGGTTGACCAATTGAATCTATATATACAGCAGGGTCTTTTTCATAGGCTTTTTTAGATCTGGATTTTTCTTCATTTGTTGCTTCTTCTTCTAGAGAGATGACTCATTTTATGTGTCAGCATAACCCTAGTACATAATCCTGACCATTTTTTTGGTAACGTTGGCAAGACGCCATATTCTAATCCACACATCCACCATATGTCTGCCAATGCAATATCGATTTAATCAAATATAGGTGGTGGGCCTTCTTTTATCACTAAATAGTCATTGTGGAATTTTCCATATTTTGCTGCATTTCCCTTCAAATCTTCCTATGTCAATATTTCCCTTCTCATAACATTCAAATTCTTGATCTGCCATTAATTGTATTTTTCCTTGTGGCTTTTTTATTTTTTCCATATTAATGGCCATTTACGGGTTCGTATGCACTGTAATTCAGTTGCTTCTCTGTAGTTTGTTGTAGATTGGAGAAACTGGCACCAATATGGGCAAAATGCCATTTTTTGGGTACAGTTTCTAAAGGCATTTACTTCTCTGCCCCTTTCTACAAAGCATGCACCTCTGGTTTTTACTACATCTAACCCCATTGCACTAGATAGTCCTGGACACTTCTAAACCATTCATCATGAAATATTCAACAACTAGAGCTGTGTATAGGTATTGGTACAATATATGAAACTGGTCTTGCTTCAAAGCAAACTAAGCAGTTTTCCCATTTCTCTTTTTCTGCTGTGTAATTTACCCATTTATACCAATTATTCTCTTCTGCCTTTTCCCATACTATATCTGAATTGCCCGTTCTCTTATAAGTAATATTATGGTTGTCATTTACAATGTGTCTATTTTGTCTAGATACTTTTTCCTCCTTATCTAGTTCTTGTTCTTTTTGGATTAAGTCAAAGCCACTGCTAGATTCAACCGAGGGGCTGAAAGTTGATTCTAGGGAAGTCTGGGTGCTGTTGGCTACAGCTTGAGCTTGTAGAATTAGATGCATTAGGCATCTGATGATCAAAAGATATGTTGTCAGACTTATTCTTTCTCCTCTCCTGTTTGTCTGACAGGAGAATGTGAGCTCCTTGTGGATCTTTTTTTGAGCTTTCATCAGTTTGCACTTCATCTTGTGTCTCTGGTCTCTCCTCGTCACTTTCTCCTGAGTTGTCTGCTTGTCTATTTCCTTCTCTTTCCGTCCTTATTTTGGGAACTCTAGTACAGTGGTTTAGATGATATCAGGTTGTTCTTCCCTCCACTTGGACTGCTGTTGGAGTAGCTCTCACAACTTTGTAGGGTCCCTCTCTCCTGGGCTCATTCCACTTTCTCCAGAATACCCTCAGATATACTTGGTCACCTGGAACAATTGGACATTCCATCTCTGTTTCCTCACAGGGCTCTTTTCTTGTTTCCTGTAAATAGATAGCTTTATGTATTGCAGTTAATTTCTTCATATAAGATCAAAGTTCCAATTGCAATTGCTCTAGAGGGAGTCCTTTGTAGGGACCTCTACAATGTGGCACAGGCATGGGTCGACCCGTAAGCATTTCATGCGGTGTTAAGTGAGTGTTCCAGTTAGTTTGCATGCGATAGCTCATTAGTGCAAGAGGTAAAACATCAATCCAGTTTATCTTAGTACTTTCACATATTTTGTTAAGTTTGGCCTTGATGGTTGATGATTTAATCTCTCCACCATACCTTGTGATTGTGGATGGTATATGCAACCTAGTCTCTGTTTTATTCTCAGTTGTTGCAATACTTGTTTTACAGTTTTTTGTATGAATGCTGATCCATTATCTGAACTGATTTCTGATGGTATTCCAAATCTAGGAATTATTTCTCTTGTTAGAAATGTAATTACTGTTCCTGCTCCCTGATCTGTAGACATACACAAAATGTTTATGTATTTTTTGTCAGCTGAATGAAAAATCAACGGATGTTCTGTTGGTTCTCATTTGCTTTGTTCTGCCTTTTTCATAATTGGTCCTAAATCTTTTGCTTCCCAATTTTTTCCTACAAATAAAGACACATGTGTCACAGAATCTGTTATATTGAACCGTTTTTTCATAAATTCAAATTCAGGTATACTCAAAGCTGCTCCCTGTTTACCTATTATGTTTTGTGAGATTATTTAAATTTTTTGTCTTTCAGTTTCTTCCTGCCATATCTTTTCAATTTTTCGTCTCTTTCAGGATCATATATCATTGTGCAATGAAATTCTGATTTAGGTAACTGTGCTTCTGGAATCTGTGCCTCAATAAACTTTCCCCATTTATTAATTGTCTTTCTCACATCTTGTTCGATCTGTCCTATCCAATAAACATTTGCTTTTGGCTCTACAACCATCATCTGAGTTTATAATCCTATTGTGTCTATATACACTCCTTCTGGAGAACACCAAATTTGTAACCCTAATTTACATAATGCATCTCTCCATAACAAATTAACAGGAGTCTAATTTGATACAAGAATGGGTATGGTTACACTTTTATTTTTGGTTTGTAGACATACTGGAGCTGTAATTGGAATTAGCTGCATTTGTCCCGAGAATACTATTGTCTTTGTGAATTTTCCAGACATGGGGAGATGTGAGGCATAATTTGAATTTACACAAGTATAAACAATTTCTGTGTCTACCATCATTGGTGTGGTCTTTCCCTCTATTTCAATTTGCAGAATAGGTTCTTGATCAGCTTCAGTTGTTAAAATTGGAAGCTGACTATCCCCAATAGGATTCTCTGGGCACCCCTAATATCCTTAATTTGGACCTCCCCATGGGTTTTTCTGGGCCCTGTAATGGACCCCGGGTGGGCTGCTGCCAACTCTCCCCCCTTCCACCCCTAGGTGGCTGTTGCCATGGATTGGTGGGACAGTCATTCTTATTAGGACCTTTCGCACCGCAGGAACCTTTTCATAGTACCAGAACTAATTGTGGAACTACCCACTTTTTGGCGCGTTCGCACCGCCGGAACTGGGAGCGATTTTCGTACCGGACTGCCTTTTTCGAGAACCAAATTAGCTCCTACTCCAGAGCAGGGTCTAACCAGCACAACTGGTACTAATCGTGACGTAAGTAGACATTGATTGGCCAAACGCGTATGAAAACACCCTCACCCACCATGATATAAAACGCTGTGTAAACATACAGCATGTCAACTTATTTCGCAAGTATGGAGAACAGCGATAGATGGACGGACGCTG
>NW_015506498.1:1891-13899 GCF_001515645.1 Sinocyclocheilus grahami | reverse complement strand
CCGGACTGCCTTTTTCGAGAACCAAATTAGCTCCTACTCCAGAGCAGGGTCTAACCAGCACAACTGGTACTAATCGTGACGTAAGTAGACATTGATTGGCCAAACGCGTATGAAAACACCCTCACCCACCATGATATAAAACGCTGTGTAAACATACAGCATGTCAACTTATTTCGCAAGTATGGAGAACAGCGATAGATGGACGGACGCTGAAGTGCAGGCACTTGTAGCAAATGTAGCACTGCCAGTTGTCTTTGGAGATTCTTAGTCCTCCTTTCCGTTCTTTCAAATGCTTTATGTATATGTCGACTTTCCATGTCCACTGTGAAACCCGCGAGACACAACAAAACACAACTCCGATCACAGCGTCCTCCATCCTCCTGTTGTTAATGTTGTTTTTCTTTGTTTCTGTTGTTGAACGCCGCACACAAATGACGTCGCTGTCGACCAGCTTACGTCACTTCTTAGTACACACTCTCGGTGCGAATGCAACCCTTTAAATGGTACTGGGAAATAGTTTGCGCAGTACTTTAGTACCGTATGTTTAGTTCTGGAACTAAAGCGGTGCGAAAGAGCCTATTATGTCCCTCAAGTTGTGCAGCCAGCGATCTAAGTCTTCCTTTTTCTCTTCCCTGTCCCCATGTTCCTTTATCAAATGATGACTCCTCCTCTTCACTCACTTCCTCTCTGCTGTCTAATAGTTAACTTCTATCGCTCACCAATTTATCTGCATTTTGTATTAATTTTTCTGTTTCTTTAATTTTCCTTCCTATTTCTGCTTCCATAGCCTCTGCTTGCCTCATCTGCTCTAACGTTTCCTCATTTTCTGTGTTTCCTTCATAGTTTGCTTTCATTATTTTTAATGCTATGCGTGCCTGTTTATAACAATCTAAATATCCCTCACTCTTTTTATTCTGTTGTCTCTTTGGTCTTACATCTGGTTATTTTAGTTTTTCTTCCAACTCTACTTGTCCTTGCATTTGCATTTCTCCAGACACTTCTACAGTACCCTTAATTATTGGGAACTGTCCCTCTGGGGGCAGATATGGGGGTGGTTTAGAAAACAACTCTTCTTTTTTCTTTGTCTCTTTGTCTGCCTCTAATATTTTTTTTGCCTGTTTTATACTTTTCAATGAGTCTTCTCCTTCCTTTTTTAACAAGGCTAGCACTTATTTCTCTTTTTGCTTCTCTCTTTTCTCCCTTTTTACTGTTGCCTTTAGTTTTATAATTTTTTATCAGTTTCCATTTCCTCGCACAATGCTACGTCATTGAAGGAAGGGTCTTTTGGCCATTTTGTCATAATTTTTTTAGTTCTCTGTTGCCATTTGCTTGAGAGCTCTTTACACAATGGATATTTTAATCCCAATATTTCCACCGGAGTGGCTGCCGTAATTTTTCCTACAATATGACAATCCTATATTTTAAGCTCAATATATATTTTTATACAATTATTTAACTTACTATATTTCTCCCCAACTTAATTTACCAATTTCTCCTATTTTCTTCTGTATCATGCACTTTTAAGCCTAGTATTTATTATGTCACATGTGTGTGCACATTTTCGATATATTACAAAGTGAATTTATACTCTAAATCCTCATTTTGATCACTTAGCATCCAAAAGTGCCAACCAATAAATAAGACCTATATGTATATATTCTTTGTTTCTGTTATAAAAACTATTTTATCAGCAATTTAATTATTTAACATATACCTCTATTATATTCTACTATCTTAACTGCATTAGTCTCCTAAATATTCTCCCTATCTACGTCACACAATATATTAATTCAAATATGTATGGAAAATCTCCAATGCCAATATCTTGATCCAGTCTTTATTGAAACAATTTTTCTAAAAACATTCACTCCTTCTAGTCCCTTTATTCACAGGGCTCATACATTCATCCTTTGTCCCTTTATTTATAGGGCTCATACATTCATTCATCCCTCTCAGGTGTGGAACTAGCTGCGTCCAACACTCTGCCAGGCCCCACTTAAGGGATGGTCCAGGAGGGGAGCGCAGCTTTTACCCACCCAATACGGAATTTATTTATTTTCTCAGCCAGTCATTCACACAGACACAGACACATACATTAAAACATACATTAAAACAGACTACACTACACTCTTCCTGAGTGACCTGTCAGTTCTACTCGGTCTTTCACTGATACACTTCCTCAACACAGTAAAAAAGCAGTACCCTGCAGGAATTTTTGCCTATTCATTCAGACCTCTGTAATTTCCTTACAACTTCTACAGCGCGATATCCACAGGACTTTGTGCGCTTCCCTATACTTTATCTGCTTAACGTCTATTGCTGTCCTTCAAGACCCACGCAACAATAAACACAGACCATTGCATGCAATGTGTTATTCCAGGAATCAAAACCCTTTTTAGGGGCCAAGCCTGAAGGGCTGTAGCCCCTATTGTGTCTGTATGTTTTCTTTATTATTATTATTATTATTATTATTATTATTATTGTTGTCCAATGGGAGTCTGTGGTAGCCCTATGAAGAGAACATAGGAAAATGATTAAATTTGGCACAATTGTAGTGATGGCCATGAATAGTGATCTGACCAACTTTGGGGTCTCTAGAACCAACTCTATAACGCCACCACCAGTTCAAATATTCAACATTGAAATGGTAATAACTCCTGAACCCCTAATTGTAGAAAAATTAAATTTAGTACACCTGATTCCACTCATCACGCTGATCACATTCAATAGCTTACATTAAAACTCCACCCATTACAGTAGCGGACATTTTGAAATGTACAGTAAAGTAAAAGTCTTTTCACTACTACTCCTTTAAAATTGATCCAATTCTTCCCAAAATTTGCTCATATGATCTTTGGACTGAGCTGCACAGAAATTACTTAAAATTGGTTCAGAGGCTGTATCTCAGCCAAACTTTGATCAATCGAACACTTAGCATCCAAAAGTGCCAACCAATAAATAAGACCTATATGTATATATTCTTTGTTTCTGTTATAAAAACTATTTTATCAGCAATTTAATTATTTAACATATACCTCTATTATATTCTACTATCTTAACTGCATTAGTCTCCTAAATATTCTCCCTATCTACGTCACACAATATATGCATTCAAATATGTACGAAAAATCTACAATGCAAAAATCTTGACAGTCTTTATTGCAACAATTTTTCTAAACACATTCACTCCTTCTAGTCCCTTTATTCACAGGGCTCATACATTCATCCTTTGTCCCTTTATTTATAGGGCTCATACATTCATTCATCCCTCTCAGGTGTGGAACTAGCTGCGTCCAACACTCTGCCAGGCCCCACTTAAGGGATGGTCCAGGAGGGGAGCGCAGCTTTTACCCACCCAATACGGAATTTATTTATTTTCTCAGCCAGTCATTCACACAGACACAGACACATACATTAAAACATACATTAAAACAGACTACACTACACTCTTCCTGAGTGACCTGTCAGTTCTACTCGGTCTTTCACTGATACACTTCCTCAACACAGTAAAAAAGCAGTACCCTGCAGGAATTTTTGCCTATTCATTCAGACCTCTGTAATTTCCTTACAACTTCTACAGCGCGATATCCACAGGACTTTGTGCGCTTCCCTATACTTTATCTGCTTAACGTCTATTGCTGTCCTTCAAGACCCACGCAACAATAAACACAGACCATTGCATGCAATGTGTTATTCCAGGAATCAAAACCCTTTTTAGGGGCCAAGCCTGAAGGGCTGTAGCCCCTATTGTGTCTGTATGTTTTCTTTATTATTATTATTATTATTATTATTATTATTATTGTTGTCCAATGGGAGTCTGTGGTAGCCCTATGAAGAGAACATAGGAAAATGATTAAATTTGGCACAATTGTAGTGATGGCCATGAATAGTGATCTGACCAACTTTGGGGTCTCTAGAACCAACTCTATAACGCCACCACCAGTTCAAATATTCAACATTGAAATGGTAATAACTCCTGAACCCCTAATTGTAGAAAAATTAAATTTAGTACACCTGATTCCACTCATCACGCTGATCACATTCAATAGCTTACATTAAAACTCCACCCATTACAGTAGCGGACATTTTGAAATGTACAGTAAAGTAAAAGTCTTTTCACTACTACTCCTTTAAAATTGATCCAATTCTTCCCAAAATTTGCTCATATGATCTTTGGACTGAGCTGCACAGAAATTACTTAAAATTGGTTCAGAGGCTGTATCTCAGCCAAACTTTGATCAATCGAAACCAAACTTGGTACACTTTATCAACACCAGAATCTGAGGGCCCATGCCAAAATTGGGAACAGCACCACATATGGGTCGTGAGATACCAAAAATTCATATTTTCACTTGTAACTTTTGAACAATTAGTCAGAAAATTATGATCTTGGTGTCTATGGATTCTTTGGGTCATGCCAAATCTGTGGATGTCAATCCTCAATTAGCCAGGATTGGCTGAACCACGTGTCTGCCATTTTGAAATTTGACATAAATTGCAATATCTTTTGAACCATTTGACATATCAGCACAATAATCAGTGGAGATCATCAATACCATGTCCCCGAGGTACCTCAGAGGTTTGAAGACAGCGCCACCTAGTGTTCCAGAAAAATAATGATTCTTGCCAAAACACATAACTTTTAAAAATGTTGTCCACATTTTGTTATATTTATGTCCTTTCGTTCCCTGGGTTATGCCGATTCTGATGATGTCTCATTTATCATTTTCCATGAATGTGCCTGTCAGCCATATTGATGTAAATGATAAACAGTATTTTTGCTACTCTTCCTTCAACTTTTGTTCAGTTTTGTCCAAAATCTGATCAGATGATCTTTGGACCGAGCCGTGCAAAAATGACTGAACAGATTTTTGATATTCACAACCGTTCCTGAGAAGTACTTCTTGGAAGTTGACCGTGCCTGTGCTAGTTGATTTATGCTAGTTAGCTTAGCATGCTAATTGGTTAGCATGCTAACAGGTTGCCATTCGTTCTAATGAGACTCTTCAGCTATCAGGTTAACCGTAAGCTACGTTAGCATTATTTAGCTTAGCATGCTAATCTGGCTAAAATGCTAAGTAATGCTTTTGTGAGATCATTCTCACACCTTAACCTCTCTTCTGCAGCACTTCTGGCGCACTCTGCTAAGCCACTAACCTCAAACCTTTCAGGTTGTGGGTTCGAATCCAGGGTAGCTAATGTTGCTTCTGTTCCAGATGTTGGTTGTTGAGTCAAGTGTTTTTGGTCATTCTCATCTGAACTTCAGTTCGATTTTGAACTTCTGTATTTCTGTACCTATCTGTTTTTTATGTACATTCTATTTCTGCCGTTTTTGTTCTTCCCGCTCTACAGCCCTTCTCGGGTTTGGTCCCGTAATCACTGCTTGCAGCTATATATTTTTTTCTATTTGTTTTTTTATTTTATTTGGAAGGGCACATTTCGAGTGTTCTTACCACCAAGGGCAGACCGGGCGAACAACACTAACTAATTATATAAACAAAATCTGCTTACCTTATTGTTTAGTGGCCACCGTGTTGCTCGTCAAGCTAGCCCAAAGTGGTCTTCCACCCCTGCTCCTTTCCAATCCTGTTCGTGATGCCAATTTGTACTGGCTTCGGCAGTTTCTATGAAGAATAACTCTTGAAGTCTTGGGGTTTTGATGCCAGAAAAATAGACTTTTATTATCAGAGAGATAATGCAGTCGAGATAATCTGCAGAGAATCTCCCGAGTCTGTGGCTGGACACTCTTTTATACAGTTTTTTTCTTTAAGTTGTGTTTCCATAAATTTCTTACATTCTGTCATTGTTTACCTTTTTTTGGCTCTGCCTCCAATCTGTTTTCTGCAAGCAGACAGGAGGCCCCAGTTTATGTTATGTTAAGTCAAGTCAAGTCACCTTTATTTATATAGCGCTTTTAACAATACAGATTGTATCAAAGCAACTGTACAGCATTAATTAGGAAAATAGTTTGTCAATAATGCAAAGTGACAGTAGTAAACACTAATTTTTCAGTTAAAGGCAGTTCATCATTGAATTCAGTGATGTCATCATCCAGCTCAGTTCAGTTTAAATAGTGTCTGTTTAATCAAGTCAACGATATTGCTGGAAATGAAGTGTCCCCTACCAAGCAAGCCAGAGGCGACAGCGGCAAGGAACCAAAACTCCATCAGTGACAGAATGGAGAAAAAACCTTGGGAGAAACCAGGTTCAGTCGGGGGGTCAGTTCTCCTCTGGCCAGACAAAACCAGCAGTTCAATTCCAGGCTGCAGCAAAGTTAGATTGTGCAGAGGACTCAACTGGCTCCTCTGGTCTTGTCCCGGTGGCCGTCTGAGACAAGGTCTTTACTGGGGATCTGTATCTGGGGCTCATCTAGTTGTCCTGGTCTCTGCTGACTTTCATGGCTGTAGAGGTCGTCTCTAGGTGCTGATCCACCATCTGGTCTAGATACGTACTGGATCCGGGTGACTGCAGTGACCATCTGTAAACTAAATCCTCCAGCAGGTGGCGACAAGTCACTTAATTTATCACTGAATCATTCATTCAATTGATTCATTCGAACAGCTGAATTATTCAGGAATGAATCAAATGACAGTCTTTATGAATGGGTAATCATGAATCACTAGATTCGTTTAAAAACGCAGTTCTTTCATAAATGAAACACTGCTGTGTTTGAATGGAGATACACAGTGGCTGAGCTGTGACTTTGTTTCAAACTATTTTCGACGACGAAATAGAGCAAAATCAGACAATAGTGTTATAGTCAGAAAATGTAAGTCACTTAATATTAACTTCTTGTTTATTGAATTGTATTGTATTAAATCAGTATCACATTTCCCTTAAAAATCATTAAAAGCTGTCACTCACCTTAGCTCATCGGTCAACAAGTTCAACAAGCAACAATGACTTATCCAAGTGACTGCTGGAGAACGCACGCGAGAGAGGCAGCGCAGATCACGCGACTCATAAGTGATTGGGGAATTTACCGAACGTAAATGTACTCAAGCAAAAGTAAAAGTACACAATTTTTAAACTACTCAAAAAAAGTACAATTACTGATAAAAACTACTTAATTACTGTAACGTGAGTATTTGTAATTCGTTACGTCACACCCCTGGTTATTCCAGAGTTTGGGCGCAAAATAGGAAAAGGATCTTCCGTCCGCAGTTGATTTTGATATTTTAGGTATTAATTGCTAGAGCTTTGAGAATGCAGCAGACGTGGAGGACTATAATGTAACAAGAGTTCATTCAAATACTGAGGTGCTAAACCATTCAGGGCTTTATAAGTAATAAGCAAGATTTTAAAATCTATACAATGTTTAATAGGTAGCCAGTGCAGTGTTGACAGAACCGGGCTATTCTTTTGAATAGATTAGAAAACTTTGTTGCCATACTCGGCCATGCTGTCCAATGGAGTGAGAATAGGGTATGCTCGGTTAGACACAATCCACATGCCTAAACATCTACAAAAAGTCACTATAACACTATAACACTATAGGAATTAAAGGGTATTAGACGCTCAAAGCGCTTCCTTGGTACATTGCTGACAACTGCATCAGCCCTGGGTTCACTTCTCTCAGTTGGCACTTCTACAGTTAACAGCATTATCATATCACTTTGAGGAAGCATGTAGAAGGTTTAAAAAGGGAAATGCCTGAGACACAAGAGAAATTGTATGTTCAGCAAAAGCAGCTGCAGCAGATGGATAGGACATTAGAGGGCACGATCCTTGCCATAAATCAACATACAATTTACACTAACATACTATAGGCAGGATAGTGGATGTCGTACAGTATGACTATGCCCATGTCCAAAGAGAATTTGCTAAGAGAAGTTTGCTTAGAGAAGTTAATTCTGCTATTGACAATTTGACAGCAAACAGAATCCCTTCATACTTGGTACCGGTTGAGCTAGTGACGAATATCTTTTGTCGTAGACTCAAATGTTACATCATTTCAATCCTTGGGTCAAAACAAACAAAAGTGGAGTCAGACAGATGTTCTCTACGACGCACGTAAAATTGACCTACGCCTCTTATTGCTACCTGTCCCAACTTTTTTGGAATGTGTAGCTCTCATGAAATCCAAAATGAGCCAATATTTGGCATGCCATTTCAAAATGTCTCACTTTCAACATTTGATATGTTATCTATATTCTATTGTGAATAAAATATAAGTTTATGAGATTTGTAAATTATTCCATTCCTTTTTTACTCACAATTTGTAGAGTGTCCCAACTTTTTTGGAATTGGGTTTGTATAACCCAAACCTACTTTTGCGAAATAGTCCGAGGTTTTTCACCCGATCGGAACCAAACCACTGCAGAAATATTAGCTGGAAACTGAATATCATTAATTATCAAAAAAAGTTGAAATTTAGATTTTTGCGCGAAACAGTATGCCAAGAAGCCTCAATGCTAATGTTAGCCAAATGTTAATTGAAGTATAACTCTTGAACAGAATGCGATATCTTCACCAAACTCGGTACACGTATGTAGGAGCTTAATCTTTGGTCAAATAAAAAAAATGCGCAGCTCTGCCACTTGGGGGCACTATAAGACATAAAAAACATAAATTCAGGTATAACTAGGCAACCGTTGTTTCACATATCCACACAATATGCATATCATTTGATAGATCTCCTCATAATGCACAACTTTGCCTCAAGAACTATTGCTGTCAATCAAATCGTTCATTAATTATTCACGAATATGTTAAAACCCTACATTTGCGAACTAGTCCTAGGTTTTTCGCTCAATCTCGATCAAACCACTGCAGTAATATTCTCTGGACTCTCTAGATCAATAATTATCAAAAACATGTTGAATTTTGTCCTTTGATTACTTTTAACGTGGGGTCATTTAGAAAAGGGGTTTAGCCAGATACTCCCCAAAGCCTATGAAACCTAAACAAAAACTCAAAACTTTATGAAACGTGGTGAAAACATGTGTCAGATGACTCTTAACAAGCATGCAAAGTTTCATGGAGATCGGACCATAGGTGGCGCTATAACAGTTGAAAAGGCCTCAAAAATACAATATTTATATAGTGAATGACCTCAAATTATAGAATGTTCATATATTCACACATACACTAGATCTTCATATCATATGATAGATCTCCTCATTCTAAACAACTTTGTCTCTGGGACTAATGCTGCCAATCAAGTCATTCACTAAATATTCTCAATTACGTTGAAAACCTACTTTTGTGAACTAGTCCTAGGTTTTTCGCTCAATGTCAATCAAACCACAACAGAACAATTCTCTGGACTCCCTAGATCAATAATTATCAAAAAATTGAATTTTGTCCTTTGGTGAGCTATAATGGGGTCGTTTAGAAAAGGGGGTGGCTACATATAACCAAAAGCCTATAAAACCTAAATGAAAACTCTAAAATTTATGAAACTTGGTGAAAACATGTGACTGCTGACTTTTAAGAAGCATGCAAAGTTTTAGGGTGATCGGACCATAGGTGGCGCTATAACAGTCTTAACTGTTAAAAATCATCATATTTCTTTGGTAAATTACCTGCATTTGCCCAAAATGCTATTTTTAATCATTGATTTAGGTGATTACAGCTATGTTAACACAAAAACGTTTTCCTTATGTGCTTAAATGCCTTAACTGCTTGAACCCCGGAAATTGCTGCTTGCATCTATATTTATTATTATTTCAGTTGTTTCTACTGTTCATTTCTATTCACGGTACTGTGTACTGTGCTGCTGAGGGGTTTGTGATTGTAGCTCCGTGTAGCTTTGCTTTTCTGTTGAATCTTCTGTGATTTTCTTCGGTAAATCTTACTATCACTCTCTGTTGTTTAAAGTGATAAAGTTGTTTCACATATCCACACAATATGCATATCATTTGATAGATCTCCTCATAATGCACAACTTTGCCTCAAGAACTATTGCTGTCAATCAAATCGTTCATTAATTATTCACGAATATGTTAAAACCCTACATTTGCGAACTAGTCCTAGGTTTTTCGCTCAATCTCGATCAAACCACTGCAGTAATATTCTCTGGACTCTCTAGATCAATAATTATCAAAAACATGTTGAATTTTGTCCTTTGATTACTTTTAACGTGGGGTCATTTAGAAAAGGGGTTTAGCCAGATACTCCCCAAAGCCTATGAAACCTAAACAAAAACTCAAAACTTTATGAAACGTGGTGAAAACATGTGTCAGATGACTCTTAACAAGCATGCAAAGTTTCATGGAGATCGGACCATAGGTGGCGCTATAACAGTTGAAAAGGCCTCAAAAATACAATATTTATATAGTGAATGACCTCAAATTATAGAATGTTCATATATTCACACATACACTAGATCTTCATATCATATGATAGATCTCCTCATTCTAAACAACTTTGTCTCTGGGACTAATGCTGCCAATCAAGTCATTCACTAAATATTCTCAATTACGTTGAAAACCTACTTTTGTGAACTAGTCCTAGGTTTTTCGCTCAATGTCAATCAAACCACAACAGAACAATTCTCTGGACTCCCTAGATCAATAATTATCAAAAAATTGAATTTTGTCCTTTGGTGAGCTATAATGGGGTCGTTTAGAAAAGGGGGTGGCTACATATAACCAAAAGCCTATAAAACCTAAATGAAAACTCTAAAATTTATGAAACTTGGTGAAAACATGTGACTGCTGACTTTTAAGAAGCATGCAAAGTTTTAGGGTGATCGGACCATAGGTGGCGCTATAACAGTCTTAACTGTTAAAAATCATCATATTTCTTTGGTAAATTACCTGCATTTGCCCAAAATGCTATTTTTAATCATTGATTTAGGTGATTACAGCTATGTTAACACAAAAACGTTTTCCTTATGTGCTTAAATGCCTTAACTGCTTGAACCCCGGAAATTGCTGCTTGCATCTATATTTATTATTATTTCAGTTGTTTCTACTGTTCATTTCTATTCACGGTACTGTGTACTGTGCTGCTGAGGGGTTTGTGATTGTAGCTCCGTGTAGCTTTGCTTTTCTGTTGAATCTTCTGTGATTTTCTTCGGTAAATCTTACTATCACTCTCTGTTGTTTAAAGTGATAAAATCTAACTTAATTCCCACCATATTTCTGATATTATCTATCAAACTAATCTGATTAATTTGATCGTTCGCTTTGATTCTAAAACAGCGAGTGCAGCCGTTGTTGACAAGCTAACCGTGCAGCACATCCGTTAGCCGGTTAGCTTGTCATTCGTGTTTCCATTTGCTTCTATTGCTGTTTTCTTTTTTTCTCTTGCTCCGTTTCTTTTCTCTCTCACTCCGTTTTTTTCACAAGTTCATCAAACAACAGTGATAAGTCAGATTCATTCATCAATCACGGTGAGTAATGGCTTCTTCTCCTGCTATTGTTGTTTGCACCGCTTGCCACATGTATAGTTTAGCTCTCTCTGTCGGCGACGAGGGATTCACGTGATAAATGCAGGGAAACAGTTAGGCTGACAAAGAAGATTTCAGAATTAGAGAGACGCATCCAAACTTTAAATGAGGACAGTAAGAATGTGAGGGCTCTAGATATGGCTTTGGATGCGACTAGCTCAGGGAGTCCTGTACATTGTTCTGTTCCGATCAAAACATCAAACAGGTTCTCCCCACTCAGTGACGCACCCACTGAGAAACCTGATCAAAGTGCTCTAGTTATTGGCAATTCTATTGTACGGAACGTGAAAATAGAGACAGCAGCCACCATAGTCCAATGTTTACCGGGAGCCAGAGCGCCTGACATCTTGGCAAATTTAGAAGTGCTGGATAATGCTAAACGTAAATTCAGTAAGATTGTTATTCACGCAGGCGCTAATGATGTTCGACTTCGTCAGTCGGAGATGATTAAAAATAACATTAAAGAGGTGTGTGAACTTGCAAGTACGATGTCAGACACTGTAATATGCTCTGGTCCCCTCCCTGCTTACCGTGGTTATGAGATACATAGCAGACTGTTGTCACTCAATGGCTGGATGTCTAAGTGGTGCCCGCAGAATAACATAGGTTT
>NW_015506498.1:0-1710 GCF_001515645.1 Sinocyclocheilus grahami | reverse complement strand
TAAGGAATTTCAGTCTGTTCGGGCTCGTGATGTGGAGGGAAAAGTCAATCCGAAGCTTGTGATCACTGTCACATGTTTCCATGTGGATAGTCATGCGGTCATCTCTTTTGACCATTATTCTTGATAACTTGCCCCAAAATTGACAATCTCCTTGGACTTGTCAATGTGTTCTTTTGTGTTAATGTTGAAAACTGTTCTGTCACAG
Source organism: Sinocyclocheilus grahami (assembly GCF_001515645.1). NCBI lineage: Eukaryota > Metazoa > Chordata > Actinopteri > Cypriniformes > Cyprinidae > Sinocyclocheilus > Sinocyclocheilus grahami. The sequence goes on along the minus strand of NW_015506498.1, from coordinate 1,505 downwards.
GGGTTTAGGTTTAGGCTTGCTTCAGAGGGCTAGGGTCTGATTTATGACATCCTGTTGTCTTGGGCCTCTGTGGAATTTTTGTGACTCCTCGTGCCTCAACTTGGTTTTGACCAAATCTTAGATTGTCTGATTCGGTCTGATATCCTACACTAGAAATATGGCACATAGTCTTAGAGTTTGTACTTGACTAACTGGGGCCCAGGTCAGGAAGCAGACAGACTGGCTAAACCGACCGTCTGCTAGCTGCCTCACATCACAGAAGTCAGTTAAATTCTCAGCACATAGAGACTCTTTCACCTAGATATCACACTATAGAGACTGTGTCTGTTCCCCGAACTAGAAAATACAAAAAACGTCCAAACCATTTTAAGAGTAAAATTGATGTTCAACAAATAAAAAACAGATGTAATATGGATAAACAAATGATAAAGCTTGGCTTATTGAATATCAGGTCCCTTTCTACGAAAGGACTTTTTGTAAATGATATGATCACTTATCATAACCTAAATGTTTGACAGAAACCTGGCTAAAACCTGATGATTACATTATTCTAAACAAGTCTACCCCCAAATATTACTGTTATAAACATGAGCCACGTCCAAAAGGTAAAGGGGGAGGTGTTGCTACAATTTATAACAATATTTTCAGTATTATCTCATCTATTATCTATCTATCTATCCACCCAGACGGTGGATCAGCTCCTAGAGACGACCTCTACAGCCCTGAATGTCAGCGGAGATCAGGACAACTAGATGAGCCCCAGAGACAGATCCCCAGTGAGGACCTTGTCTCCTAGACGGCCAACGATGATTTCTGTCAGTGATTTCTCTGGGTTCTGTATACAAACTCAAATGTCATCTGCATAATGATATTTTATGGTTGGTATTGTCACATCTATAGCCTACAATATTGTCATTTTGTCTGATGGCTGCTGCTAAGGGTTCTATAAATAGTGCAAAGAGTAGTGGAGATAGAGGACATGCTTGTCTGGTCCCTCTTTGTAATAGAAATGGTGGTGATATAATGTTGTTTGTAATAACTGATGCTGACAGTGTGTTGTATAATAACTTAATCCAGTGTATGAAAGAATTCCCAAATTTTTCCAATGTTGCATAAAGAAAGTGCCAGTTTACCTTATCAAAAGCTTTTTCAGCATCAAGTGAGACAATAACTGTATTTGTTTTTTTGTTTAGTGTAATTATTTGTTATGTTGAATAATCGACAAGTATTATTGGAGGAATGCCGTCCTTTGATAAAGTCTGTTCGGTCTGGATGAATAAGAGTTGGCACGACTGATTCTAGACGTGTTGCTAATACTTTACTGGTTATTTTCATATCTGTGTTTGTGAGCAAACAGCAGAAACAGCGAGAAAGGCCAAAGGAAATCCCTGGTATCTGGGGATGCCACCGGAAGTGGTGCTGCAACCTGCCACTGCCAGGATTTGTGCTTGTTCTCTCTCCATTTTTTTCAACATTTATTTGTATGTTTAAAAAAATATGTAAAA
>NW_015506497.1:397740-398283 GCF_001515645.1 Sinocyclocheilus grahami | reverse complement strand
TTCACTCCCCAATAGTTCAAACAAGTTTAAACAATTAAGAATTCATGTAGAATTACTTTAATTTAGTCATGTTCTCAAAGTTTGTCTAGTCAGCTGTACTCTGTCTCAAAGCTGCTTTGCTCTAGAGTCCACTAAACTTTTAGATTGGTTGTTAGCTCAAATACAGGTCAATTTTTAACCTCACAGAGCACAAGTCTCTATTGCTTTATTAGTGTTTATGGTTTGACCTGAACTAGCATTCCATGTGCTTGGCATTGTAAAATGTATAGTTAACATCCTGTTAGTTAACGTCAGTACTACAGTCCAGCCATACTAAAATATACAGTAATAGTGGATTATTGCCAGCTGAGAGCAAAATTCAAGAAACATGTAGAATCCAAACAATCAAACGATCACATTTCAACTATTATTATATTTATACTGTACATTTAACAAACAAAAAAATGTCAGTCTGCCTTTTCAACCCCCAACATGTTCATAATTTTTTGCATATCGTTGGGCCTATGCAGTTACCATCGTAAACAATAATAATAATAATAATAA
>NW_015506497.1:392795-393894 GCF_001515645.1 Sinocyclocheilus grahami | reverse complement strand
GTGAACGAGAATGTTCTGGAAAGTGATTTTGAGCCTCTCTGCGATATCACTAAGCCTTACAGTATTATTGTGCTTATGAAACAGCTGTGGAAGAGGTTTTGATTTTGTAAAAGGCTTGTTACACACAATTTAAGGCCCACTTCAATAAGCAATCATGTTAGTATAGGAGAAACTTCAGGGATTGTTCTAGATTTCCAGGATTGGATCACCAGGGTAGAGTAAAATTCACAATTTAACTCCCTGGGGTCGACGGTCACGCCGGCATTCAGTTTAGTTAGAATGTGAATTGAATTGGCCACACATCTCACACAATGTTAATTTTTATAGTGACAGGAAGAGAAATTTACTGAATTACAATTCAAAGAAATTCAAAACAAAAGAGGAATTGCTTTTGTTCAACAATAAAGGTCATTTCACATATATTGTTCCAATTATGTGGAAGTACAAAGATAGAAAATACATTTATTTTAGCTTAAGTATAATTACATGTATAAAAATAAAATGTTTTTTGAAACTGTGCATATGTTGTATGTAAGAACATTAGTTAATACTTAAAGCAGTTGTATACATTTCTTTGAATTCCCTTTCAATTTTAATTCTAATTTCTTAAATTCAAGTTACCAGGATAATTCTGCAATTATGCAGAATTGCTATTAAATAAAATCCAGTTGCATTATAAATCTATTGAAATTCAGGAATTAAATATGAATGTCAACGTGCTTTTTAGCTGAATTATGAAAGGCACACAATCTTGTTTCTCAGTGGGACTGCTGTAATGAGACACCGAGCCTTTTCTGTTCCTGAGAGCAGAATATATAATGCTTCACCTTTTACACAAACGCTGTTATTGTGTACAGTCCAGAGAAAACATTTCATTGTTTGATCAATCGCTTTAATGGATGACGTCTATGGACATCATCACTTTATTGATTTAACACAAAGGTCGAAATATTTAAAGAGGCTACCATGCGTTTAGTGTAAATCAAATATTGGTGTACTGTACACAGTTCGCAGGTTTCTGTATGTGACCTACTACATTGATCAGAATGTGCATTAAACAACACTGCATAGAATTTTGTATCCAGCTGTGCATTATGCT
>NW_015506497.1:392259-392785 GCF_001515645.1 Sinocyclocheilus grahami | reverse complement strand
GTGTGTGTGTGTGTTTGAATTTTGTATTTTATTTTATTTTTTGTTTTAGGTTTTGTTTCAGGTTTAGTTTTGTTTAATTTTTAAGTTTAATTTAGTTTTTGGTTTATTTAGCATCAGTGCTTCGTCCGTGTGTGTAATTCATGTATTTTGTTTTGTTTTGGTTTGTTTTGTCTGTTTTTTAGTTTGTAGTCTGTTGTTTGGGTTTTGTTTCAGATTTAGTTTTTTGTTTGTTTTATTTTGAAGTTTAATTTAATTTTTAGTTTACTTAGCGTCAGTTCTTCATCCATGATATGCTATGCTTGTACTTTTTATTTTTTCTTTATTTTATTCTTGTCATTTTATTTATTTGTTTGTTTGTTTGTTGATTTATTTATTTATTTTGTATGTATGTGTTTATAGTTTTGGCCTTTAGGTTTTAGGATACATGTTTTGGTTTTAGGTTTTGCTTCAGGTTTAGAATTTTTTTAGGCATTTTATTTTTTTAAGTTTAATTTTTAGTTTTAGTTTATTAGCATAAGTGCTTTAT
>NW_015506497.1:389373-391631 GCF_001515645.1 Sinocyclocheilus grahami | reverse complement strand
TGTTTTTATAAGCCCACCTCAATCATTTTAAAGACCCACAAACGCATCATTATTTCAATCCATGCAGTCATTTTTACATCTGTCTGCTGAAATGTTTGGATGTAATAACTGAGGACCGAAGTAAAAGCCCACAGGTGTGTGGAAAACAGACATGCTGGCCTTTGCAGGGAAATATTGAATGGAGCTCAATTCTTCAAAATGCACATTTTTATCTGATCAGTTGTGTTTATTGTAGATTCAGAAACATGGATATTTCAGACGATGTCTGTTCTTGCACTCTTTTTGATCCTGATCTGTAATGCAATAACTCAATATATACAGTAGATTGCATGTAGTCCAAATTAATTGTTGATTGTGGGAATATGTGGATGGATTCTGGTGGTGAAATGCACAGAAATGTTTGATGCATCTTTTAATTTCTTTGCTTTTCATGCATGGCAAATCTTAAAACGGATAGAAACACTAATTCTTGGTAATTGCATCAGCTCAGCTGATCACAATTTATACAACTATAAAATATGATTTTTGTTACTTGAAATAATAGAATAATAAAATATTACAAAAGTCTTAGTTTATTTCCACTATTTGCCAAAACAATATTTATCATTTCAAGCTGATGAACTAAAATAACTAAAATAAAATAAAAAAAATAACTAAATGCTGAAAAAAATAACAAAAAAATAAAATAGAAGTGTACTAAAATAACTAAATATAAATGATAAAAACACAACAAAATGACTGACACTCTGGCTAAAATGAAAACAGAAAATATCAAATTAAAAATATCAACAAAAACTATAATAGCATATAAGTGATACTAAAATGACTAAATACTAACAAAAAAATACTAAAATAACTAAACAAATGACAAAAACACAAAAACAAATTAAGAAAATAATTATTAAAATTAAAATCAAAACAAACTAATTCAAAATATTTACAAAAACTGTAATAGTATATCAGTAATACTAAAATAGCTAAACACTAAAATAAAAGAAATACTAAATAACTAAATAAAATTGACAAAAACACATGACCAAATTACTAAACCTTTTACAAAAATTTAAATGAAAACAGGAAATATAAAAATAAAATCTAATTTAAAATATTAACAAAAACTATTATATCAGTGATACTAAAATAACTCAAAATGAAAATAAAAAATGATAATAATATAACTACATAAAAATAACAAAAACTTTGAAATTAGAGTGAAAGCAGAAAGAATAAAAATTAGGGCTGTCAATCGATTACAAATTTTAATCTAATTAATCACACCCTTTTTCTGTGATTAATCGCACACTTCATGAAATTAAGCATAGACCATTTATCTTGTTTATTTTGTTTATTTTGTCATCATTTGCTATATCCAGCAAAGTAAACGATTGAAGATTGAAGGGGGATTCTCAAAAATCTGTATTTTCTGCAAGCTTTTTTCAAGATAAATTTAGATGTCCTTCCAAAAAAGGACACTTAGAAACTCCAAAAGGACACCAAATAACCAAATGATATAAGGAGCCCATATAAGCACATGAATTTTATAGTATGTGTACAGTGCAACAGTAATTTTTACATTTTAGAGAAGCCAAGTTGCAATACCGAACAGGACCACATGGAGATGCCAAAAAAAACCCTAAACCAACCGCCTGCTGACTGCATATATCTACTACAGTACACGGATCCATTCAGAATAACTAAACACAGCAACATAAACATGACAAATCAAAACATTCGTGAATGTGTGGAAACAACGTGAATGTATGGAAATGTCTGTGTCTGTGCATAAATACAATGTGCGATCAGTGCGTCAAGAGCACTCATATACGCATTAATATAACGGACTCACGCGTGCTTACTGTACTGTACGACTCCTGTACGCCACCGCAATCGTCTTTACCTTGATTGCAGTCTTCATCCATCAAAACTTTACTAGTGAGACTGGTTATCCAGTCGAGAAAGCATAGTTTGCATCCCATCTGGCCATACAGTGGTGGGATGTGTTGACAATCCGTTCAGTCTGTACTTAACACAGCGTGACGTGTGAGGGCTCACGCTCTTCAGAGACTATCACAGAATATGACAGAGCTTGTGTTTAAAAGCGAAACACACTGGAATGAATAATTCACTGAAAACGCAACGCGAGTCTCTGTTCTCTCTGCAATCTCTGATGTAATCAGCCTGGTTTCCTTTATGTTAGCGCTGTTTTGGACGGATTGTTTGAATGCATTCGCTTACTGGATCGTTGGACTGAAAACTTT
>NW_015506497.1:383503-389057 GCF_001515645.1 Sinocyclocheilus grahami | reverse complement strand
ACATTTTAGCATTTTAGAGAAGCCAAGTTGCAATACCGAACAGGACCACATGGAGATGCCAAAAAAAACCCTAAACCAATGACTGCATATACACGGATCCATTCAGAATAACTAAACACAGCAACATAAACATGACAAATCAAAACATTCGTGAATGTGTGGAAACAACGTGAATGTATGGAAATGTCTGTGTCTGTGCATAAATACAATGTGCGATCAGTGCGTCAAGAGCACTCATATACGCATTAATATAACGGACTCACGCGTGCTTACTGTACTGTACGACTCCTGTACGCCACCGCAATCGTCTTTACCTTGATTGCAGTCTTCATCCATCAAAACTTTACTAGTGAGACTGGTTATCCAGTCGAGAAAGCATAGTTTGCATCTCATCTGGCCATACAGTGGTGGGATGTGTTGACAATCCGTTCAGTCTGTACTTAACACAGCGTGACGTGTGAGGGCTCACGCTCTTCAGAGACTATCACAGAATATGACAGAGCTTGTGTACTAAAAGCGAAACACTGGAATGAATAATTCACTTAAAACGCAACGTGAGTCTCTGTTCTCTCTGCAATCTCTGATGTAATCAGCCTGGTTTCCTTTATGTTAGCGCTGTTTTGGACGGATTGTTTGAATGCATTCGCTTACTGGATCGTTGGACTGAAAACTTTCGTTTAGCATCTTAAATTGATCTGATCGTAAGCAGAGAAGCAAAATTGGGTTAAAGGGTTCAAATAGAAATTGTGCTTCAGTAATTTTGCGTTAACTGCGTTAAATTATTTTAGCGTGTTAAGGATTGTAAAATTAATCGCATGCGTTAACGCGTTAACGTTGACAGCACTAATAAAAATAACATCTAATTTAAAATATGACTAAAAGCTATAATAGTACATCAGTGAGAGTAAAATAACACTGATGTTTGTGTTTCCAGTAGGGATGGGCGATATGGGCTTTAAAATATATCACGATATTTCTGGTATGCGATAACGATATTAATGACAATAATTCAGGGAATCCTGTTTCTTTAGAGAAAAGTATTATCTTTCATATTTTTACCCAAAATAGGGTGTTGTGAGCATTACTGAGTACACACACGTAATGTAATGACTGTTTAATTCATACTGGAAGCCGGAGGGCGCTCTTGCGCAGAATCCGTCAAAGCAGCTCAGTATAACACAAATCATGATGACATCACTCTGATCACACGACTTTTGTGTCTATCTGGCATTTGGGACTCAAATGCTTTGGAAAAATGAAACCTGATGAGAAGAATCAGATGTCATAACATAATATGATCAAGGAGAAGCACATGGGCTTTGAAACAATCAGCAAAAACATATATTGCATCGGCTATAACCAATATACCAACACCATTTACCAAATGGTGTGTTGGACAAGATGTCAGATCATAAGTAATTCGTGAGTGTATCAGACTGAGCGAAAATAAATATTCTGGGCTCATTACAAGTTACACTCACTTGACAGTATTTGTGGCATAATGTTGATTACTAGGGCTGGGTTTTGACACAAATTTCACGATTCGATTCGATTCTCATTCACAAGCTTGCGATTCGATTCGATTACCAATTTGATTCTATTAGATTCAATATCGATTAATTTGGATATATATACACAATAAGCTATATATATATCAGGTACAGTACATTTAACTAATGCTGTAAAATATATGTGAGAGTCGGTTGGTACTACATTACTATAATATTAAAGGTTAAAATTGACTGATTTGTTCAAATAAGTTTTTTAAATAATAAAGTTACAATTTCATAATAATATTTCTACTTCAATTAATTTGTTTGAAATATAAACATAATGGTGGCTGTCATAAAATCTTGATGGATTTATTCAAACATAAATTAAACATTGAAGAACAGTAACTCAATATGTCAATATGTTATATGGTGCATATATTTAGCAAAATGCCCCTCTCTACAGTTTATGTAGAACTGTAGAACCTAAAATGAATGTTTATGGTCACGAATATGTTTTTCTGAGGTAAATGTGATGTTACGTGACATTGTTTACAAGCCGTTATATTGAAGTCTTTGCGCGGCTGAAACACTGATTGAGCGATTACATGAGACAGGATACGGATTGTAAAGTTGTACTCTTTCTTTTAACTTACCTTCGGATGTTTAGTCATGTTTATTTTGTGCTGAAGCTGGTATTAATGTGGAGGAGATGATCAGTTCACGTCTGTTGAACTGAGGCGCTACAGCGATCTGTCACTCCAGATTAAACAGTGCCAAAACGGCATTTATTGTTTGAATATTGCAATACAATGGACATAATTTGAAATCTGTTTCATATTAAAAGTACCAATGCACAATGCTTATTGCGATATATTGGATGGGAAGTGCCCTTCAGTGTTCCGTCCATTAACTGAAAACAGGCTAGACTAATCGATTCTTGGGATTTAAGAATCGATATCGTTCCGTAAAAATGAGATTCGATTAATATCGAGATATCGATATTTTGTACCCAGCCCTATTTATAATGCAATCGACATAGCCTTTATCATTGTATATAATACTATCATTCTGTAATATAATACCACATCTGGTCTCAAAAAGAAGTTAATTCAAACACAAACTTTTTTAGTTAATTTGGGGAAAAAGCATGTCAATAAATTATATCTTTGTTGGACAACAAGGTTTAGCAGGATGTTCTGGGAAAGCCGTTCGGATCAGGATTGTTAGTGTGAGCACAGGGAATGTGCCAGTGAGTTTCAGCGTGTAATTAGTCCACTATCATTCCAGTGGAAAAGCTCTTTTAAAGCCATGGATTGAGCAAACGGTGCACTTGGACGTGTTCTTCATCGGGTCAGAGTTTAGTGAGTGTTGAGCAGTGAATGTGGCTGTGTTTGACTGCCTGCTGATCTCCGGTCAGTCACAGCCGCTCTGACAGCTCCAGTTAAGCCACAGTTATTAAGTGCCACTTACTGGAAGTCTTCAGATCTCAGTGAGCAGGTTTTGTATAAAATCACATCAACTTATATTCAAGGTATGTTGGTGTGCTTTATTTATTTGTTTATGCATTATGCAAAATATCTGTGTGTGTGAAACCGTATGATCACGAGTCATAAGCTCAGACACGAGAATGGCTTTAATATTTCTGAATGTTATTTGTGTTTGAAAGTGTTGGGAAAAAACAAACAAACAAACAAACAAAATGCTTAAATTAAGTAAATGCTGTATATGGGCCATAAATGATTGGATGGTTGTGGGGATGGATGGATGGGGAGATGGATGGATGATGATTTGATGATTTGATGGATGGATGATGACGTTGGATGGATGGTTGGATGACTGGACGATTGGATGGATGATGGTTTGTTGGATGAATGGGTGGTTGAATGGATGGATGATGGTTTGTTGGATGGATGGTTGATTGGATGGTTGATTGAATGATGATAATGATGGATAGATGGATGATGGCTTGTTAGATTGTTGATTGGATGGATGATGGATGGATGGATGGAGTGGATGGAGTGGATGGAGTGGATGCATGGGTGGTTGAATGGATGGATGATGGTTTGTTTGGTGGATGGATGGATGATGGTTTGTTCGATGGATGGTTGATTGGATGGATGATGGTTTGTGGCATGGTTGGATGAATGATAGATGAATGGATGGATGAATGGATGGATGATGGTTTGTTGGATGGTTGATTGGACAGATGGATGATGGTTTGTTGGATGGTTGATTGGACAGATGGATGATGGTTTGTTGGATGGAGGGTTTGTTGGATGGTTGATTGAATGGTTGGATGGATGGATATGATGGATGGATGGATGATGGTTTGTTAGATCAGTGGTTCCCAACCCTGGTCCTGGAGGCACCCCAACACTGCACGTTTTGCATGTCTCCTTAATCGAACACACCTGATTCAGGTCATCAGCTCATTAGTAGAGATGTCAAGACCTGAAATTGGTGTGTCAGAGAAAGGAGATGGTTCAACAAAGGATGGTTGATTGGATGGATGGATGGATGGGTGGATGATGGTTGGTTGGATGGTTGATTGGATAGATGGATGATGGTTGGTTGGATGGTTGATTGAATGTTTGGATGGATGGGTGGATGGATGGGTGGATGATGGTTTGTTGGATGGATCGATGGATGAATGATGATTTGTTGGATGGTTGATTGAATAGATGGATGATGGTTGGTTGGATGGTTGATTGAATGGTTGGATGGATGGATATGATGGATGGATGGATGATGGTTTGTTAGATCAGTGGTTCCCAACCCTGGTCCTGGAGGCACCCCAACACTGCACGTTTTGCATGTCTCCTTAATCGAACACACCTGATTCAGGTCATCAGCTCATTAGTAGAGATGTCAAGACCTGAAATTGGTGTGTCAGAGAAAGGAGATGGTTCAACAAAGGATGGTTGATTGGATGGATGGATGGATGGGTGGATGATGGTTGGTTGGATGGTTGATTGGATAGATGGATGATGGTTGGTTGGATGGTTGATTGAATGGTTGGATGGATGGATGGGGGGATGATGGTTGGTTGGATGGATGGATGATGATTTGTTGGATGGTTGATTAGATAGATGGATGATGGTTGGTTGGATGGTTGATTGAATGGTTGGATGATGGTTTGTTGGATGGATGGATGATGGATGGTTGGATGGTTGATTGAATGGATGGATGGGTGGATGATGGTTTGTTGGATGGATGGATGATGATTTGTTGGATGGTTGATTGAATGGTTGGATGGATGATGGATGATTGGGTGGTTAGATGGATATATATTGAACTTTTGTGGATGAGGGTGGAAGAACACTTAGTTTCCCAGAAAGTGTCACCTGTGTTAATTTTTTTAAATTATAACTACTTGTCATTCCAGTTCAAATTAAAACTGTACTGGCCAATTCGATTCAAATCCAATCTGATGAATTAAAAGAGATTCTTCAATTAAATTCTAAGTTTTCATATAATTGTTTTTATATAATGTAGACTCAAACCCTATGTGTTTGTGTGTTATATATATATTAGTGCTGGGCAATGATTAATCGCGATTAATTTGCATCCAAAATAAAAGTTTTTGTGTACATAATATGTGTGTACTGTTTATATTTATTATGTATATTTAAAGACACACACATATACAGTATATATTTAGAAAATATTTACATGTATTTACATGTATATATTTATATTCATATAATTTATATTATATATAAATATATTTAATATATAAGCATAACATATTTTTCTTAAATATATACATGCATATATGTATATGTATTAGTATTATTTATTTATTTATTTATTTATTTTTGCAATGAGAACGTCCTCTGATGTCCCCAAACTATGGCTAAGTAGGTGTGTAGTGTTGATTATTTTGGCATGTGCTGTATCATTGATTGAATTATTGATTGTGTGTGTAGCATGTTCACAGTGTGGTTCAGGCTCTGCTGTGTTTGGTCCATCTGAAGGCAAGATGCTGAATAATTGAGTGAGTGTGTGAGTGCCGACTGCGCTCTGGTCTCTGTGTTTGTGTTCATGTTTGTGTCTGTGAC
>NW_015506497.1:382752-383313 GCF_001515645.1 Sinocyclocheilus grahami | reverse complement strand
CTGCGCTCTGGTCTCTGTGTTTGTGTTCATGTTTGTGTCTGTGACTAGAGTATCAGCTGTGCTTTAACACACAGCAGCAGGACTGGATACCCAGCAGTCAGTAGTTTAACCCAGAATAACCTGTGCTGTAGATGTGCTCAGTAAAACAGCACACAGTTTATGGTATCAGATCGTAATATCTGAGAGCTTCTGTTGGTGATTTTCATTACTGTGCACCGGTCAGTCGTTAAAGATGCGTCCACATTCACTGCAGGATAGAAACAGATCTCTGAGAGGAACATGAGCTATTATATATGTGTTTTTATCTGCTGTTTGTTCTTTACATCAGTGTTTTCTGAGTTCCTGCTGGTGAATCTCCTCGGGTTTTCTTCAATGGGTGGAGATAGATGAGCACAGGAAATGGCTTTCGCAGTTACAGGAAATGGCTTAAAGTAACAGAAACAGAGCAGCTGGACATTGTGCGAATGGATCAAAAGTGAAAGTTGAGATATTTATAATCATTTTGAAATAAATGCTGTTCTGAACTTTCTATTCATCTGTGAATCCTGAAAAATAAAATGT
>NW_015506497.1:381874-382742 GCF_001515645.1 Sinocyclocheilus grahami | reverse complement strand
ATTTCAGTGTCAACAGTCAGAATAAGCCAATTTAAATGCAAAAAGTGCCCAGTAACGTATAAATGATCGCAATCAATTAGCAGGTATTTCACTCTTGTTCATGCACACACCATGACAGTCAAAACTGTGGCATTCATTGTTACTGTATAATCCGAAAACAAAAAATTAACCACAATGCGCTTACCTTCGTGTCATTCAGAAATTTTTGCACAGTCCAAACTAATCAAGTCCACCAGCTTTCTGATGTAGGACAGGATCGCATAGTCCCATATTCAGTTTGGATTTTGATGAAATTATTTAACTGTGCTCTGATTTCAGTTGCATTTATTATCAACTAAGCCTTCGCGTCATCTCCCTCCACAGGTGTAATTCACGTTTTGAGCGTTGAGTCACTCTCTCACTCACGTGTAACTTATTTAGGCCACTCTGGCATTGTGATCGCTAGGATATACAGCTATACGTTTAAAATCCTATACCTTATCACGCTAAAAACCTGTCATTCATGAAGCATCACGTCTGTCTGCTGATCGCTCGTGATTGGCTAAAGTGCAGCAGCTGCCGACTGCAGAGCACGTGTGTATTTGGTAACATGATTGGATGCATACATGCACACTTGGGTTTTGTTTTTGAACCAATTAGCCTATATAGTTTAGATGTTTGAAAACCGCCAAACTGATCTCCAATCTGGCAACACTGCGGTTTACTTCAGCTGTGCTGAGTTCAGTTGCATGTACTGTATGTTGATGATTGGCACCATCTGTTGGATATAAGAAGACATGCAGTGTGAAAGTCAAACACTGTTCATCTAGTTCTGCTCAGTCGTTTAAAGGGGTCATGTGATGTTGCTAAAAAGACCATTATTTTGTGT
>NW_015506497.1:377378-377646 GCF_001515645.1 Sinocyclocheilus grahami | reverse complement strand
CCGTGTTGGTTTCACGAGAGAGACCGGAAGGTTGCCGCTTGGTTTGTTTATAGAGTGCCGATGTCACTTCTGCAAACTCCCATGTATACAAATAATTATTTGAAAAATATAATTTTCGTGCAGCAGTAGGCCCCTGGAATTCAGCCCGTACATTAATCACCCCTGAATGTACCTTATATGTCTGTTTATGACCTAAATAAATGATATTGTAAATTACATGTAATTCAATTACAAACCCGATTCCAAAAAAGTTGGGACACTGTACAAA
>NW_015506497.1:376455-377368 GCF_001515645.1 Sinocyclocheilus grahami | reverse complement strand
ATTGTCATAATATTGTCAGTTTTGTCAAAAAAAATTAAAAACGTTTTCTGCTCAAGCTCTTAAAGGGATATTTCACCCAAAAATGATAATTTTGTCATTGTTTATGTAGTCAAAACATGTATGACTTACGTCTGTGGAAGAAATTATTTAAAAAAATATCTGTGTTTGTTCATACAATGAAAGTCAATGTTATCTATACCTCTGTGTTCTTCAAAGCACTGGCACAAAAGAAAGAATGTCATACAGCAAAATGAGGATAAGTGCATTTTTAATGGCATTTCTGGGTGAACTGGCCCTTTAAAATCTTGCAGCTGGAGCACGATGGTTGTTTTTTTTCTGGACTGATAGTTTATTTCCAGCATATGTTGACCAAACGTTTGGGCTTGATATAAATACAACAATATGTGATATGATGTAATGACCTATAAAAGTGTAAACGCATCCATGTTTCTACATTCGGTGGGTTTGTGATCATGCGATCTGAATCTCCGGAGGCACATGGAAGCATTTATCGCGGCGAACAGCGCTTCACACCCACATGTCAGACGTTTGGTGGGAATTTTGTCGCTTTCTGGAAAGTTGCAGATCTCAGGGCGCCGCTGGGTGTCACGAATGACGGATTGGTCTTGCTGGTGGCCCATAGCGAATGTTTCTCGTTCTGTTCTGTTGCCAGGAAAAGATCTGTCCTGCCAAAGATGCTGCATTACAGCGATTCGGCCCTCTGCAGGATTCATCACCATCTGAGGTTTCCTCAGGTGTTTTTCAGCCGTCGTGTGTGTGATTTCATCTGATTTGAGTGCATGAAGTCAAAAAAGTATTTTGCACATTGTCTTTACAGGAAATCATGATGTTTATTATCTTTATGCCTTATAGTTGCATTTAGCAGATTAGAGTTTGGTGATAATATAATTTA
>NW_015506497.1:360858-372897 GCF_001515645.1 Sinocyclocheilus grahami | reverse complement strand
ATGATAATTCACAAGCTAAATAACGGTGATTGGCCAATCAGAGCTCGGTACTGTAACAAGCTGCGCACAAGCGGAAGCAAGTTTGAGTCATTTTTCGCGCAAAATTGTTCAAGCGCAACTTTTGAAGTTCTTTAAAAAGAAGACAACTGAAGGTATGATTTTTCATGACTGTGAGGGACTGAGAGACGACATAATCGAGTATGTCCCTGACTTTGCAAAAAAAAACACGTCCAAAAGCATTCACTGTGCGATGAAGCCTATTAGAATGCAGTTAGAATGCCCTTATATTTCAAGCAATGAAAGAAACAATACCCATGTATGAGTTTTTATGGTTTTACATTCATTGCACAAGCAATGTAGTATCTGAATCTCAGCACACGTGCGCGAGCACAAATGTGCTATTAATTTTACACAACCGAACAGTGCATAGCAACATGGTGTTTCATTCCTTGAATGAATCTGTTTTTGAACGAATCGAGTGAGCCAGTGATTCAATGGTTCATTCAGATGGACTCACTTGTTAAGTTTCTAATTGAATCAGCTGTTTTGAACGAATAATTTGATTTGAATGATTCAATAAATCATTTATTTAAACAGGGACTTGCTGCCACCTGCTGGCGATTTTATTATCATCATTTATATTATTATTATATTATTTATATATTAGTGCTGTCAAAATTAGCGCGTAAATGCAGGCAATTTAATTTTTCCAGTTTAACGGTGTAAAAAATAGTTAATGCAGTTAACAAAGGGGCTAGGGTTGGCCACCCCACTCACAAATGCTGCTTCTGTCTATTTATATTCGTGACAAGAATTGCGTTTATTTAGATGCAGAACGTCTTTACGACCACATCAAATGGGAGACTTTTCAGATGCGTGCTCCACTTCACGTCAAACGAGTGTGGAAAAGATAGAGGTTACGAGGCAGCTTCAGTAGAACAACAGTGAACTGCGAGTCAGATGAGATTTTGTCAGGCCATATGAAATTTATTTCTGTAAAAAAAACAATTTTCCTCTCCTGTCTGCCGTTATACTATGCTTGTAACATGTGCTCTTCTATTGCATGCACAGTGCAGCCTGAATCATTTCATATTAAAGCACGAATGAAACTACGAGCATGCGTGTGAGATCCACGTCACATTCAGCAGCGGCAGCTCTTAAAGTAACAGCAGCCAAATAACCTAATAACCCAGTGTTTAGTGTTTGATAGCTTTGTTCAATTTCTGTATATTTCCAGCTTGCTGAAGGGCACAGGTAAATATGGCATTTATTATAAAGGGTTTATGTGAAGATTTTTTTAAGTTCACTTAAATTAGAAGTTGTTATTTTTTTTTCAGTCTAATAAATGTTACAATTGACAGCTCTCAAATACTGTAATGTTGAATGGGTATAATCAATGTTTAAAATATTAGGGGGAAAAATAACAATTTCCTTATTGGTAGTAGTAGTATTGGTATCATTGATACTCGCCTTCAGTTAAAAAAAGATGCCATTAAACAAATATTAATATGCTGTTTCTACATTCATTTGAAAATTGAATGTGATGTGGTTTTGGTGCTTTATTTTCAACCTTAGTATTACATTTTTTTTTTTCAAATTTATTCATTTATTTTTTACCAGAAAACAGCATAGGAGATAAAAAAAAAAAAAATCATCATGTTATAGTTACATTTTTAAGTTGGCTAATTAAACATTAGAAAATTGTAATTGAAATCTTAAATCGGTCAAACATTCTCAAGAAAAATCGTAGATTTTATTTCTTGCCGTGTCGCCCAGCGATCATGCAATGTAGTTTGCATGACCAGATTATCAGATCAGTTGTTTTTGGTTAGTTTTCCGTGAACGACTGTTTCTCGTTTCTGAGCTCTTTTGTCTTCTGTGTGAGCAGCAGAACATCAGGACTGGAGACGAGAGAGGTTTCTGATGTGGCGTCTTTGGTGTTCTCTTCACGTTTCTCACAGCAGTTACTGTAGTGTGTCGTGATGTCTGCTATTAAACATGTGCATCTGTGTTTCTTCTCTGTTCTCGTCTGGAGGAACAAAGAGGAATCATGAATCTGTGGTGAGGCTCGATGTCATCCATCAGCTTCGTTCTCTGAGCGCTGACTCTTCTAGATGTCCTGTATGATCTCTGAAATGTGTTTGAACATTAGTCGTATAATGTCACGGATCTGAGGATGAATGTGGTTGTTTCACATGAGCTCCAGTTTTCCTCTTCTGTTCACTGATCACAATAATCTTTAGCACTTATTCAGTTTAAGCAGATTCTGAATTTATTGTGCTTTAAAGATGACTAAAGTAACGATTATAGAGTTTCGCACACTGACCAGCAATATACAGTCATAGACCTTTAATTTGTTTAGCAGATGCATTTATTTATTTACATTTATTTCTTTATTTGTTTAGCAGATGCATTTATCAAAAACAACGTACAACTTAGGAATATACCATACAATAAATTAAATCTTTTATCTTTATATTGATTTTTTTTTTATTTAATATATATATATTTTTTGTCTATAATTTTTAAATTGTGTTTTGTTTAGTTGTGTTGTTTTATTTAATATTTTTGTTGTATTTTTTATTTATTTTATTTGTATTATTTTGTTTTATTTTTAAATTTTTGTTTTTATTTTAAGTTTTTACTTTATTTTATTTTAGAGCAGATGTTATTTCTATTTAATGGGTATTTTAATAATGTTCTTCTCATTTAAAACCCCATCTCATATTTCACCCCAAAATAAAGAAATTTGAAATTATATTTTACACAATAGTCCTAAAACAGGATTCATTATATTTAATAATTAAGCAAACTTTTTTTTTACACTAAATTATCATTAATTATTAATACTATTAAGAATTTATGTGTCATGATAGTGTTACCCTGCCTGAATTAAAGAAAAAGAAAATAATGTTGCAATGCACACAAAACGTAATGGTGCTAAATATATGCTTCAAAAATAAATTTAGATTTTAAGCTGAAATATGAGTACAGTATGCCTGTCTGTTAATATAAGGCTGTTTTTCTAATGTTCAGAAACAGGCGTACAGTAACCCATCCACATCAGTCACACGTAAAAACAGCTGATAATTCGATGCATTTCAACATTTGTCATGGCTTTATATTCCAGATAGCTTTTCTAAAGTTTTTGTCGCTCTGTCTGGGACGGTGCGATTGGATCCCTCTGGATTTATCTTATTAACTGCTTCAACTTCTTTTCCTTTGGCTGTCTGTAGCTGTGAAGTTAATTCTGAGGACGGTTTGTGATAAGCTCATTCTGAAGTTCACTTTCCAGTGCAGATAATGGGATTGTGATGAAATCTCTGAAAGCGGAGGAAGAATATTCACCTTGAAAAGGGATAAACAGGGTTTTTCTGCTTCACAGCTTCTTGCTTTATTCTCCGGCGGGATCGAATCACTTTGGCGTGAGATCAGACGCGATCCGTCGACCCAGTTTTATAGGAATCCTAATGGCTGTGTGTCGCTCGGGGCTAAAGATCCTCTCGGCGTCTCTCTCTGTGGTTTTTCAGGGAATATTGCATTAGAAGTCCTTTATGAGCTGCTGCTTCCTAAATGACTTGAACAAGTCCGGTAGCTGAACTCTTATGAAGCCATTTTTATTCATTACTGATATTCCCAGCGCAGAAATACAGATGACTGGCTCTTGAAATCCAGTTTGAAAAGTCTCCAACACTGAAATGCAATAAACGTTTAGTCAGCCCGGTCAGGAGAGCATAAAGCAACCAAATCTGCTTAAATGCATTTTAATGCATCTTTTATGGCAAGAGGGGAAATACTGTATTGTGCCGTTTGTATGACCTGTGGATGGGTTATTTTTTTATTTTATTTTATTTTGTGAATTAATTAAAATGATTTTTTTTGTATTTTTATTTTGCTTTAATTTTATTATTTTATTTAAATTAAATTACTGTAAAATTTTAATTTTAAATTACTGTTTAATTTTTTTTCTACATCTGTGGGTGAATTTATCAGCAATGACTGAATCTGTTTAAAGGCCATTTAATGCATCTTTTAGGCTTTATGGCAAGAGGGGAAATACTGTATTGTGCCGTTTGTATGACCTGTGGATGGCATTTAATTTCATTTAATTCTATAATTAAATTTTTATAACATTTTTCATTTTTATTTTACTTGGTGATTTAATTGTATTGTTTTTATTAATTAAATTTTATTTTATTTTATTTCATTTTTTATTATTTTTATTTTTCATTACATTATTTTATTTTATAAATAATTTAATTTATTCTATTCCTTCATTCCTGTGGATGAATTTATCATGAACAAGTCGGGAGTGCGTAAAGCAACCGAATTGTAATGCATCTTTTGGCCTTTTTATGGTGAGAGTGAAATGCTTCATTATGCTGTTTGCATGATCTATTATTAATGTTTACGGCTTGTAAACCATGCACTGAGACTTCATTATGTGTAGAAAGTGTCCCGTTTATCCAGTGCCAACAAATCTGTTTTCATTGCTAACCAGCAGAGATGGAGCAAATCTAAAGACACGAAACAGTTTCATTCAGTGCATCATTTCCTGATGAAGAAGCCAACGTCTCGAATTTTTAAAATAATCACTGCTCATATATTGAGGGAAAAAAAGTACATTTATCTTGTTCAGTTACCTGTTTGATTATGTTGCGCTCTCTTTTTTCATCCTGCTATTGAAGCAATGAAGGTAATGAGCACTAATTAGTTTCAGAGAGCTTGTAGTGAAATGGGCGGATGTTGGTTTTATCGTGGCCCGACATCTGAGGCATCTGTGCTGTAATTAAAAGCAGGCCGTATAATTGCAGAAGCTGCTCTCTGTCAGGACAATGACAAGCTTTTACCTCGTTCTCCTCTGCATTTCAGCTGCTTTCTCCCGCGCTCTCGTTAAAGCAAACGCTGGTAATCAGAGCGAGTTGGTCTGGGTGTGCGATATTGACAAAAATAATATCTCGATATTTTCTGGGATTTTATCGATAACTATAATTAGACGATATTTTGCTGAGTGTGTTATTGTGCTGGTATCTTAATGACTGCCGTGGACAGCTGACTCCTAAAGTTTTTGATATTCTTTATATTCTGTGTGCTGGTCAGTTCACACTGACAGAAATAAATCCTTTTCCAATAAGTTGCAATTGAGTTTTACCTTTTAATGGGCATTTTTACCTTATAAAGCCTTTTTTTCTATAAGTGTGCATTATCTTTTGAGTCAAATTCTTACATTTAATCAAGTGAATTCGAATAATGAGACATTTGCGCTGTTACCGAGCAAATTAAATCAATATCAATGAATGGGCATTTTTACCTTATAAAGCCTTTTTTTCTATAAGTGTGCATTATCTTTTGACTCAGATTCTTACGTTTAATCAAGTGAATTCGAATAATGAGACATTTGGGCTGTTACCGAGCAAATTAAATCAATATCAATAAAATTCATCTTTGCAGAGGAAACACAGAAGCTGCGTCTGAAGTGGCGTTTAGATGTGTTTACACACTGTTAATGTAATGCATTTAACCTGCAGTTACAAATGCATAAATAATGTTTTGATATGTTAATCATAAAACATTAAATAGGTACTTTAAACGTGAAATTAAAACCGCCAGCAGGTGGCAGCAAGTCACTGTTAATAAGTGAGTCATCGCGACTGAACCGAATCATTTAAATGTTTGATTCATTCAGGAACGAATCACCGTCATGTTGCTCAGAGACGCTAAACAGTGCTGTACAGTTCAGCTTGTTTTCAATGAAGCGAGAACTTTATATGAGAGAAATATTCACAAAAACTTCATCCGCTGTCGACTATTTTAATTGCTAATTTTTGTTGATGTTGTTGTTTATATGAAGATTAGATGTCCTTTATCACAAGGTAGTTACAGTAAGTAAAGCAAACTAAAACCATCAAAAAACATTTTTGTTACTTTAAATACACTTTAACTGATAATATCGAAACTAAGCTTATTTTATTTCAGATAGTTTCTAAGGCAGCATTTTAATTGAGTGTAACTTGTGTACTAAAAATGTACTAAAATAACTAAAACTAAAACTGAAAAAAAATAAAAATAAAACTATATAAAAAACGACTTTTTCATTTTCTTTTAATTTAACTTATTCTGAAATAAATGAACAAAAAACTATATAGACATTTACATAGCATTACTACACTTTTTCTCGTTTTTAGTTTAACTTAATGTATTTAAATAACCAAAATAAAATTAAATATAAAAATATATAGACATTTAAAAACAAATAAACAAAAAAACATTAAATTACTGAAACATTATTTGATTTACATTATTACATTTATTTAAATGCATTATTTTTAGTTTGACGTAATGCACTAAAATAATTAAAAAGGAAAACAATTATTAAAAATACAACAAAATAATTGTATTCTCCTTTTTGTTTTAATTTGATTTACTAAAACAATTCAAACCAATAAAAATAAAAGCTATAGGCATTTAAAATTAAAATAACAAAAAAACACAACTAAATTACTAAAACAAACTAAAAGTAAAATGAAAAATATATATATAAAAACATTCAAAATATTAATAAAAAAATCACTTTTTTCATCATTACGTTGATGCAGGAGTGTTATTTCAGATTTTTTAAATTTTTTGCATTGCTCATATTTAATTTTAACAAAAGCCTGAAAGTGCAGCCGCGTGAAATCTAGTTATTACATCTTGCTGAAATTGTTGATATGATATTATCTATCATAAGTATTTAGCATTAAGGAATGTTTGGATATTTTTCCCATTGATTTCATTCCAATATTGTGAATATTTCATAAAAGTCGTCTGCTCGTCTTTGTTTTCTCTGTCATAAAAACTAGTTTGATGTGTGAACAACGCACAAGAGTCAAAGACAAAAACATTTGACGAGCACAACATTTCCAGTCACGCATAAAAGGCTTTATTAGGACGTATAAAAAGAAATTTACAGCAGGAATAATTTGCTAAAGCGAAGAAGCGAGCGTGGTCTGATCCGCCCCTCCATTTCATTAAGACTGCAGTCGTATATATTCACATCGGCTCGCTCCAGACCTTGTGTTGCTTTAGTTTCTGCGTCTGTCAGGAGCAGATTTGACGGCTTTTGTTGTGTTATAATGGCGTTTCAGGTAGAGTTTGTGTTGAATGGAGGAACCGCGGCCTTGAGGTTGTGTCTTTAAATGGGTTTTCTCTGTGAATTCCTCTTTTTTCTGTCTTGACCCGTCTGTGGGTTTCTCCTGTCTGGCTCTTTTGTGATAAATCGGCTCTTTATTGTTGCGTTGGTCTTGTCTTCTGGTGAAGATGTGAGGAGCGACACGCTAATGTTTCTTATTAAACATCGATGTCTGCGTGTGAATATTAACAAAAAGTGCAGTTTTGTCAAATAAGTTTAGAGAGGTTGATGGTTAAAACAAGTGGAACACATCTCTATTTTATTTACTTGATATTTATTATAAAGATAATTTATAATTATTGTTATATAAAATAAAATGCAGTTAATACAAAATATAAAACATATAGCAATGTAATATTTATTATTAAAAACAAGCATTGCAATGTTACATTTTGAGTATTTATATATATATATATATCATTTTCTTTTTTATTTATTTTATATCTGTGTTTCATTGTTTTGATCACTTTTAGAATATAGTAGCTACTAATAATTAATAAATAAACATTACCTTTAATAAATGTTGAAAAACAGTTGAAAGATGTCTATTTGATATTTATTCTAAAGATATTTATCATAAGATAACGTATAATTCTTATTATATAAAATAAAATATAAATAATACAAAGTATTAAAAATAAAGTGATGTAAGATGTATTATTAAAAACAAGTATGACAATGTTATATTTTCGGTATTTGTATTTATTTATTATTATATATATGAAAATATGACAATTGATAATGATATTTAATAATAGATATTGCAATGTTATATGTATTTTAAAATGTATATTTTATTTATCTGTATTTTATTGTTTTGTTTACTTTTAGAATATAGTAAAAGTTGGCCATAATAAATAATAATTGCTATAAATAAATAGTAATAATATTATCATTATTTATCATTTAAGAACGATAATCAATTGTAGTCTATATTTTAATTTTCTATTTGATAAATAATGTATAAATCTGTATTTTATTATTATTATTGTTATTATTATTCACATTTAGAATGTAGAAATAGTCATAAGTAATAAATATGTATTACTAGTATATTAATATATAAGTAATAAGCACATTTACGTAATAATAATAATAATATAGAAGTAATAATGTATTTATAAATTAATATATAGAGATGGAATAGTTCACCCCACAATAAATCTGAGCTTGTTTTTGCACAGAAGTGATTCTGATCAGTAATAATATCTGTACTGGCCCTTTAAACCAGGAACCACTTACAGTATGTGTCAGTATGTAGCGATCTATATATATATATATATAGACTGTAAATAAACGACTTCATATGTGAAGTCTGATAATCAGAGTCTGTGAAGCTGTGATGTGTTTGTGGCTGGTTATGTATGCGCTCCGTCTGCGGGTCAGTGATCCAAGTGTCTCTCTGTCCTTGAGCGCCTGACTGATGAGGACACTCACCGGACATCTGTCCTGTGCTCTGATTGGTGGAGGCGGGTGTCAGGGGGCGTCGGCATCTGAGGGTTGACACCTGACGGCTTTATTATTGTCTTTGCGCTGACAGAGACACCTTGTCTCCGTCTGCGTCTCCTCTGATCTCTCCTGAGCTGTGAAGCGGGTTCAGTCGGAGTCTGTGTTTAATGAATCAGAGCTGACGGAGATCCAGGAGTCACTCTGAGAGCATTTACTGGATCGTTTGCTGTTCAAATACTCAACTTTGCTGAGACAAAAGCCGTTCGTGCTGATATGGCAAGAAACAATCAAACAAATGCAATGAAATCAACAAATCCAACATTTGATTGATTTGTGTTTATTTCCATTTATTTGCTTAGTTATATGTATTTATCTTTTTACAGAATTCTATTTATTATATTTAATATAGAATTCATTATTAAAATTAAAAATATTAAAAAAAATTATTTATATTTATTATAAATATAAATAATATTATTAAATGAATAAATGTATTTATTTATTAGTTTTTTATCATATTAATGATTGATTTTTTATTTAACTATTTATATTTTTGTTTAATTAAACATATAATTAAAAGATAATAAGGTTAGAGCTGTTATGAAGATGGCATGAAATTGAGGTAGTGTTGTGTGCAGTGTTATTGTAGAATCATTTATAGTTTTTATTTTATTTTATTTTTATATTTTCCTTTTTATTTAAATTTTAGTCCGTTTTAGTAATTAGTGTTTGTTATTTTTATTTTTTACAGCTTTTATTGATTTTTATTTTAGTCAATTTAAACTAAATTAAAATGAGAAATGTTGGCTAGCTGAAATAAAAATGTTTGCACACAATATTTTGTATGTTGTATTTTTGTGTTTATTTTATTTAGTGATTTTTTTTAAATTCCAGTTTTTTTGATGTACCTTTTATTTTATTTGAGTTATTTGATGATATTTTATTTGATTTTTAGCAATGGTTTTTGGTTGTAGAGTGAATCTAAACTCCTGTTAAATCTGAACAAAAGACAAACGAGCTATTTGAACTTTAGATCAACAAGTTTGAAAGCAGCAGGAGGGAGTGAGATACAGAAAGCGGGTCAGACACACCATTGTTGTTGTTAATGAGTGTATTTGGTTAATAGTGTGTGGCTCAGGTGTTACTGGTGAGTTAGTGAAGGTTAAATCAGATTTTACAGCCGTTAAATCATCAGAATCATGTTGTTTTGATATAAATATAACAGAGATGAAGTTTGTGAGTCTGTGTGTTTCCATTGAGTCGTCTCTCTTTCCCAATCCTGTGAGTCTCCAATCAGCCGCTCTGATTAAAGCAAACACGCTAATGACATGCAAACGCCGTGATGAAGATGCATCTTCGTCATCATCCGTGTGTTTTTACTCGTCTGTCCCCAAGAGTCGAAGTCTCTCTCTCTCTGTCTGAGCGTCCCTCGCTCGCCCGCCGCTGCTCTCAGCCTAATTGGCTGACAGTGGAGTGTCTTTGTCGTCATGGAAACTACTCTAATGTCTCTTTATTGGACATCACGGCCTTGAGTCGTGGTCGGCGTGGCGACGCTGGAAGAAGAATCAGTGAGGAGAGGAAACCGAGAGAAGCGCTGTAGCGAGTGATTTCAGACGATCAGCCTACAGGAAGATAAAAGCAGTCATTATTCCCATCAAATTACATGCTCTCAAATCACATCAGGGTATAAAAAATATTAAATATTGTTACTTGAAAACATATACATATATATTTATTTTCTCTTCATCTTCTGAAATAAAAATTTAACATTTCTAATAATAAAAACGATATAGACATTTAAAAACATCAGTTGCTAATAAAAAAATATCAAAAGTGCACAACAAAATTACTAAAACTTTAAAGATTAACATGAAATCAGAAAATATAAAATGGCTAACACATATATATCACATATACAAATAATTAAATATTTAAATATTTAATCATTTATTAATTATTAATTCATTAATTTATTTATTTAGACCTGAATTTATATTAACACCAGACTTACAACATAAAATAGGAAGCACATCATAACTGTTTCTATTTTTTGAAAAAAATTGTGGTCTCTACAAAATAATTAATAACTATTAATGTAACAGTTACAAAAATATGAATGCAAAAAATATAATAACAGTTTAGACAGTGTGCATTGCTACTAAATAAAATATATGAATGCATAAATATAAAATTAAGTTAAAAAGAATAAAAATAAAGTTCAAATAAATACAGAAAATAATAAAGTAAAAAAGTAGTAAAAAATTAGATACATATATATATTTTTAATTGCGTTTGTTTTATCAAGTCATTTATGCCTTTATTTATTTTCCTATAAATACATTTTATTTATTAATTTTTTTCTGCAGGTTTGGTCGTCTATATCTCCTGATAAGCCATAGTTTGCACTTGTGCTCGTTTATCTGATGTTTGATGAATTTCAGGAGTGTTTCAGGAGACTTCAGTTGCAGTTTGACGTTAGTGTAATTTCACGTATTTGTCCATTACAGCTTTAGTTCCAGCATCGATCTCCTGTTTCTCTTTTGTTTTGGTTCTTCACTCTGATGAAACTCAATGGCTCAGTTGTTGAGCGGCTGTAATGTGTCGTTTCCCTCATCAGCCGCTTGTCATTAATGCTTATTAATGGACTGAACTGGACTGGAGTGACTGGACTGGACTGGATTGAACTCTACTAGACTGGACCGTACTGGGGTGAGTGGACTGGGCTGGACTGGACTCTACTAGACTGGACCGGACTGGTCTGGAGTGAGTGAGTGGACTGGACTGAACTGGATTGGACTCTACTAGACTGGACCGGACTGGAGTGAGCGGTCTGGACTGGACTAGACTGGACTGGATTGGACTCTACTAGACTGGACCGGACTGGACTTGATTGAGTGGACTGGTCTGGACTGGATTGGACTCTACTAGACTGGACCAGACTGGACTGGAGTGAGTGGACTGGACTGGACTGGATTGGACTCTACTAGACTGGACCGGACTGGATTGGAGTGAGCGGTCTGGCCTCGATTGGACTGGACTGGTTTGGTCTTTACTGGATTGGACTCTACTAGACTGGACCGGACTGGACTGGACTGGAGTGAGCGGTCTGGTCTGGTCTGGACTGGTCTGGGCCGGACTGGACTGGAGTGAGCGGACTGGTCTGGTCTGGACCAGACTGGACTGGAGTGAGCGGTCTGGACTCAACTGGACTGGACTGATCTTTACTGGATTGGACTCTACTAGACTGGACCGGACTGGACTGGAGTGAGCGGACTGGACTGGTCTGGTCGGTCCAGACCAGTCCAGTCCGGCCTGGTCTGGACTGGACTGGAGTGAGCGGCCTGGTCTGGACTGAACTGGATTGAGCGGTCTGGTCTGGACTGGACTGGAGTGAGCGGCCTGGTCTGGACTGGACTGGA
>NW_015506497.1:350302-360036 GCF_001515645.1 Sinocyclocheilus grahami | reverse complement strand
TGGAGTGAGCTGCCTGGTCTGGACTGAACTGGAGTGGGCGGTCTGGTCTGGTCTGGTCTGGACTGGACTGGACTGGAGAGAGTGGTCTGGTCTGGTCTGGACTGGACTGGAGTGAGCGGCCTGGTCTGGTCTGGTCTGGACTGGACTGGAGTGAGCGGCCTGGTCTGGACTGGACAGGACTGGAGTGAGCGGTCTGGTCTGGACTGAACTGGAGTGAGCAGCCTGGTCTGGACTGGACTGGAGTGAGTGGCCTGGTCTGGATTTAACTGGAGTGAGCTCTGGACTCGACTGGACTGGACTGGTCTGATCTTTACTGGATTGGACTCTACTAGACTGGACCGGACTGGACTGGAGTGAGCGGACTGGACTGGTCTGGTCGGTCCAGACCAGTCCAGTCCGGCCTGGTCTGGACTGGACTGGATGTGACGGGGTGGTCTGGTCTGGTCTGGACTGGACTGGACTGGGTGGTCTGGTCTGGTCTGGACTGGACTGGAGTGAGCGGCCTGGTCTGGTCTGGTCTGGACTGGACTGGAGTGGAGTGAGCGGCCTGGTCTGGACTGGACAGGACTGTAGTGAGCGGTCTGGTCTGGACTGAACTGGAGTGAGCAGCCTGGTCTGGACTGGACTGGAGTGAGCGGTCTGGTCTGGACTGGACAGGACTGGAGTGAGCGGTCTGGTCTGGTCTGGACTGAACTGGAGTGAGCGGCCTGGTCTGGACAGGACTGGAGTGAGCGGTCTGGTCTGGACCGGACTGGATTGGAGTGAGGTCTGGACTGGACAGGACTGGAGTGAGCGGCCTGGTCTGGACAGGACTGGAGTGAGCGGTCTGGTCTGGACTGGACAGGACTGGAGTGAGCGGTCTGGTCTGGACTGGACAGGACTGGAGTGAGCGGTCTGGTCTGGACTGGACAGGACTGGAGTGAGCGGTCTGGTCTGGACTGGACAGGACTGGAGTGAGCGGCCTGGTCTGGACAGGACTGGAGTGAGCGGTCTGGTCTGGACCGGACTGGACTGGATTGGAGTGAGTGGTCTGGTCTGGTCTGGTCTGGTGCCGGCCGGCTCGCTGTGGCAGATGAACCGCTGTGATTATCTCTGGGCTGGATCAGGTCACTCTCAGGGTAAAGTATCTGGACAGAGATGTAGAAACACAATTAGATTCAATTAGATAGTGGAAACCCGTTTCTGTGCATTGGATGGTGAACATCTCCAGAGCAGCGGCTCATGGGTTGATGGAACAGCAACAAGTCCTTGATGGTTTTTAAAATTTTATAAAATTTTATTTTTGTCCATTTAGTATTTAGTAATGCAGTATGTTGTAGAAAATGTCTATTTTGTGTATAAGGAGGGTTCAGTGTCTGTCGGTTTAGTTCAGTCGAAGGCAGCTGGTGATGTGAAACAATGAAAATGAGAAAGATATTTATTTTAAATAAATAAACAAACAAACAAACCATTTTAGCAGAAAACAACACACTTCACCGTTATCGTTTAGTCAGCAGCATCAGATTTGTGTTTGATTCCCAGAGATGCACAAACTGATCAAATCAATCTTGTATTTTGAATATTTCTGTTCAGTCTTGTAATGCGTCTTGTATGCTGTAAAGCTGAAGCATGCCTGACGTGTGTGTGAGAACATTTGGCCAGTTGAATCGTTCCTGCATGCATTAATGCTTTAGATGTGAGCGTCTGTCAAATGCATGAATGCAAATGTGATTCAGGACCTCGTCGTGGGTTTTCAGTTGATCTCCACTGATTCCCCATCACGTACATCATGAGCAGTGTTTGTATCAGCTGTAGATCTGAAGGCTGAACTCTGGAGAATAAATGTTGCTCTAGAGGTTAACAGGTCAAACTTATACAGGATTGCTGTGATTCTCCTGCAAACATGCAGCATTATCTCGTCCCGTCGACCTGTCTTTGAAGTCAAAGCATTAGCAGTTTTGGCACGGGGGCTTTTTCCATCTGAAAGCCTTTTTAAGTTTTTATTCAGAGTCGATTTAATTAAATTATTAATTTTTCTTTTGAGGTGCAGATATGGGATCAGTGGAGAAGAAAGGCCCGGAGCGAGTCACGTTTAATGATTGAGTGATGTAATTACGTCAGGTGATGGAATGACACCTGCTTTGATTAACGAGCATTTGCAGATGACCTTTGACCTTCCCTGACCTTTGACCCCGTCGTGTGTCGGCAGGTGTGTGGAGATCATCGCTAAAGAGGGTCGGAGTCTGAAGGAGCTCTATCTCGTGTCCTGCAAGATCACCGATCACGGTAAGACTATCATGAGTTCGGCTGCGTTTCGTTTCCATCTGTCCGACTGGAGCATGAACACTGCATTCTCAAAGAACAGACATGAACTTTAACCTTTAGTCTTGTTACACAGTCAGTTTTCCCATTTAGGCCTAACTACTGTCATGGTGAAATAGGAGTAGTTTGCATTTTATTTTATTTTACAAATTCTTAAACTTTGCCTACTGTCATGGCGAAGTAGCAGGCTTTTACATTTCACTGTATTTAATTATATATATATATATGATCCTAAAACTTCGCTTACTGTAATGGCAAAGCAGCTGGTCTTTATATTTATTTTATTATTATTATTTTTTTAATCTATTTTTCAAAATCATACAGTTTCATGGCAGAAGTTCATGGCAAAATCCTGATTTCATGGCAAGTTTTTTTTAATGTATTATTTGACTGATTACTTTATTTTTTATATAATTTATTTTTATTCTTATTTTTTTAATCCAAAACTTTGCCTACTGTAATGGCCAAGCAGGAAGCATTTATTTATTTTATTTATTACATTTTTATTCATTCATTCATTCACTCTAATGAACCGACATGTTTTATTTTATTTTATTTTATTATCTGTTAAACTGTAATGTATTTCTGTGATCAAAGCTGTATTTTCAGCATCATTCCTCCAGTCTTCAGTGTCACATGATCTTCAGAAATCAGTATAATATGCTGATCTGCTGCTCGAGAAACATTTCTGATTATTATCAATGCTGAAAACAGTCGTGCTGCTCAATATTTTTGTGGAAACCGTGATGCATTTAATTTTTCAGAATTCAAAAGAACAGCATTTGTTTGAAATAGAAATCTTTTGTAACATAATACATGTCTTTACTGTCACTTTTGATCAATTGAATGCGTTCTGGATGAATAAAAGTATTAATTTCTTGTGGAAACTGTGAGGCACTGCAAGTATTAAGCAGCACGAATGTTTTCAACATTGATAATAAGAAATAAATACATTTCACATGCACCGTATCAGCATATTAGAATGAAATTTAAATGCAAATAAAATATCTGGCCTTTAATAAACTCCGATCAGTCGAGCACTGGTTAGGATGCGGTGTTAGTGTCCAGCGGTCATCTCGGACTTCGGAGAACATCTTCGCTTCATCTCTGCAGGTTTTGGCTGAATGATCCGCGTCTCTGAAAGTCACTTTAGTGTTTCTTTGGCAGCAGTGAGTTAAAGTGACTGAAGGACATGTGTGCTGCTTCTTCACCGCAAACTTCAACCTCTGAAGCCTTAAAACGTCCTGAAATCAGACAGAAGGACAGTGATTAACACGGTCTTAAACGTACTGCAACAAGTCCACTAGCAGATGTTACTGTACATATTTACATTTATATTTAGTCAGGTGCAGGTGCTTTTACCCAAAGCGACTTACAACGGAAGCAATCAAACCAACACAAGAGCAACAATATGTAAATGTGTTTTATAAATAAAAAGTACAAACAAGTAGATAGAATAGAAATAGAATAGAGAGAGCTAAGTGTTAGATGGTCAAGTTGTTATTTTTAATAAATAAAAAGTATATAAATAAATAAAGAATAGAGAGAGCTAGTGTTAGAGGGTCAAGTTATTATTTTAATAAATAAAAAGAAAACAAGTAGATAGAATAGAAATAGAATAGAGAGAGCTAGTGTTAGAGGGTCAAGTTGTTATTTTTTAATTAATAAAAAGAAGTATATAGAATAAATAAAGAATAGAGAGTTCTAGTGTTAGACGGTCACGTTTTTTTAATAAATAAAAGAAAACAAGTATAAAGAATAGAATAGAGAGAGAGAGAGCTAGTGTTAGAAGGTCAAGTTATTATTTTTAATAAATAAAAAGAAAACAAGTATATAGAATAAAAAAACAATAGAGAGTTTTAGTGTTAGAGCGTCAAGTTATTATTTTATATAAATAAAAAGAAGAAAAGTATATAGAATAAAAAACAGTAGAGAGGTTCTAGTGTTAGAGGGTCGAGTATTTTGAATGAATAAAAGAAAACAAGTATACAGAATTAAAAAAAAGAATAGAGGGTCGATTTTTTTGTAATAAATAAAACGAAAACAAGTTTATAGAATAAAAAATAGGATAGAGAGAGCTAGTGTTAGAGGGTGAAGTGT
Organism: Sinocyclocheilus grahami; assembly: GCF_001515645.1. NCBI lineage: Eukaryota > Metazoa > Chordata > Actinopteri > Cypriniformes > Cyprinidae > Sinocyclocheilus > Sinocyclocheilus grahami. The sequence continues at coordinate 355,635 of NW_015506497.1, read as the reverse complement.
AGATGGAAGAGATGTGTCTTGAAGATGGCTAAATACTCAGCTGCTTGGATCGAGTTGGAAAAGCATAAAAAGCATGCCGTTGTGTGTATTTCACCGGCCGTATTTCTAGTGTTGAATTGCAGTAAAATTCTCCGGATCACGTGCGCTCCTCACATGGGAAGTCTGATATGCTGCTAATGTATTTCAGCCCACTTGAGATAATTACACATAAGTGGCGCAGTAATGTGGCGAATCGCTCCGAACTCCTCGCAGCAGTTGTTTAACGTCAGCAGAACTCAGATCGACGGTAACCACGACCCTCGGCCCGTGATGAATGACCGCAACATCAAAACCCAACGCTAATGACGGCCTGGAATGCGCCCCAAATATCCGAGCGTTTAAAGAAGATGAATGTTGGACACCCGATCCGCCGGGCCTCCGCGGGCTAATGCGGGTCACTTTAGGGCGATGTCCAACACTATCGCTCCTCTGAGGACTGCTAAATACACCCGTTCTCCTGCGTCCTGCTGCTAATGGACTGATCGCTGGGTTTCCTGCGCGGCTCTGGATCAGTTGGATAATAGGAGGTTGATTTTTGCATCCGCGTTCTTGGCCGGATTGAGCCTCTCACTTAAATTACAAGTGCTTGAGGGCAAAAAAATTGCAACAAAAATACCTCCAAATTCAAGAAAAGGGGACAGAAATCATCTTATGCACAATCAAAATGAATCTGTTACATATGTTGCTATTTAAGTCAATGTGAAAATGAAATTATTTATTTTTATGCATAGTTTTTTTGCAGTGTTAACCATTTTAATTTTTTTATGATTTTATAATCAGCATTGATAATCATTAATACAATATCAAGAGCAATAATCAAGTTATATATTAATCATATATAAATTATATATATATATATATATAATTTTACATTTTATATTATTATTATTATTATTATTAGGAAAAGTCTCATATTGCATCTGTTCATATTGCATCAAATATTTATTTTTATGTATTTTTTCTTTTGCAATACATACTATTAACCGATATTAATAATTATTATTACAATAATTAATAATATTAATAATATTTTTTGTAACATTCCTGTAATGAATTTCATGTAATGAATTACTTTTTTATTACTCAATATTGTTGTTTTGTTTTCCAGTACAAATATCTAAACATGCATAAGTCAAGATACATACACTTCAGAAGCAAAATGACATATATATTAATCAGTTTAAGACTTGTTTTCTGAGAAATGTATTAAAATTAAGTGAATTTATGCTTAAAACAAGAACAAATATCTGCCAATGGTGTAAGAAAAATAAATAGAATTCAAAGAGAAAGCTAGATTATTTTTATGACCCCATTGGCAGATATTTTCTCTCATTTTAAGAATAATTTTGATTAATTTTGATACTTTTTTTTCAGAAAAAAAACTTTGAATCAAGATATTGAATCATTCTGCTTCTCAAGCTGATTTAATGTTTAGATATGTGTGCTTTAAAACATGACAGAAATACAGAGTAAGAATATTAAGAGCAATAATCAACAATGATTTTTGTTGTAACATTCCTATAATGTATTTGTTTTTTATTTTGCGCTGCAAAAAAATAGTTCTTCCTCAGTATTTTTGTCTTGTTTTCCAGTACAGTTATCTAAACATCCTAAAATCAAGATGCATTTACTTAAAGCAAAATGACTTTTTCTGAAATAGTATTCTAAATTAATTGATCTTTTGCTTAAAACAAGAAAAAGTATCTGTCAATGAGGTCAGAAAAAATAATCTTGTTTTCTCTTTGAATAAAGATTATTTTTCTGACCCAAGTGGCACATTTTTTTCTTCTTCTTGTTTTAAGCATAAATTTGCTTACATTTGACGCGTTTTTCAGAAAAAAAGTATCTTGTTTTAAGGATGTCTAGTTATCTAGAAAACAAGACAAAAATACAGAGGAAGAACATCATATTTCTGCAGTGTATATTTTATGTTGGATTAGTGCTGGGCACAGCTGTTCCCTCACCACAGTGCAACAGTGAAAAGGGACCCCTTTCAAACAGTGTCGCGTTCCCAATGTTGTTTAAGCGACATACACCGGTATTGCGGTATTTAGAAAATTAATATCATAACAAAAATAAACACCGGTATTCGGTATGAACCGGTAAGCCGCCCAGCACTATGTTGGATGACATAAATTGCATTAATCTCATAGCATTATGTGATTATTATATGCCACCTTTGAGCAGCATTAAAGGGGTCATATGATGTTGCTAAAAAGAACATTATTTTGTGTATTTGGTGTAATGAAATGTGTTCATTATTGGGCATTATTGGCTTTGTCTTGTCGCTCCGGCCGGACAGGGCATCACAGTATAGTAAGGGGCATAACATTTCCGTCACACACTTGAGGTATTCGGCCAATCACAACGCACTGGATAGCTGGCCAATCAGAGCACACCTCGCTTTTCAGACCGATGAGCTTTGTAAAAATCGGCGTGTTTCCGAAAGGCGGGGCATAGAGGAGAAACAATAATGTACAGTATGTGGAAAATAATGTGTTTTTTGAACCTTAAACCACATAAACACATTTCATTACACCAAATACACAACATAATGTTCTTTTTAGCAGCATCATATGACCCCTTTAATGTCTTGTTGGAGTTAGTTGAAGCCGTCTATCATGTTCTCTTCGTCCTCTGCTGTTTCTCTGGTTTTTAATCAGCAGATCCGGAGAGATGGAGAGCAGTAATAATGCTCTTGTAATTTCCGGCGGGATGTAGTGCGCAGGAAATGGACAAACCGTGTGACGTTCACTCGCTAGAGCGCATTTGAAGCACAAAAACACACAGAAGAGCCTCTCATTCTGCTTCCATTAAGAGCTGTTTTCATGTTCGCTGTTTAGTGTTCATGTCGAGCTGCTGTAGTTTAATTAGTTTTTATCATTACTAATGCACCGCTCTGTGGCATGACAGCGGGTCGAGAGGATCTGACCTTAAAGATGATTCTGTCCATTATTAGAAGAAATTATGGAATGTGAACTGTCATTTAAAGTTTATTTATAACAAATGCATCTAATGCATCAAGTAACGTGCTGTACATAAACAATTAGATACAGCCAAACATGACCAAAAAAAGTTCCCATTATTTTAAAGCAGTTCCACTCTTTAAGAATAGTTATAGTAAGAAAAAAGCTATTAAAGTTATTTTATGTTGTACTGTTATTTATTTACTCATTCATTCCATTATTTATGGCACAAAAGCAATGAGAAGTGACACCATTAAACAGATACATTTTACAAAAATAATAATATTAATAAAAATAAAATACACTCTAGTATAGTCTTTTTTATTTTTATAATTTTTTATTGTTATATATATTTTTAGTTTTTATGTGTATACATTCCATTTCCAATTTGTTGTTTTTGTCATTTTTATTATTTTAATGTCTATATAGTTTTTATTAATTATTTCAGTTTTAGTTATTTTTGTACATCAACTAAATGAAAATGCTAAATGTTTACTGAAATATTACATTTATAATAAATAATTAGGGCTGCCCTCGACTAAAGATTTTTCTGGTCAACTAGTAGTCGTTCATTTTAAGCATTAGTCGACAATTAGTCGCACTTTTATTAATAAACCATATAAATCATAATAATGAGCCTTTAATTGCCTACATAGCCTAATAAGCGCTCAAGCGCACACATAAAAGGCTTGTCACAGCGCACCGGCAAATATAATAATTATGAATGTGTTAGGGAAAAACAGCAAGTACACTGCATTAACATTTTAATAATTTATTGATACGCTAGTGCTTTCTGTTTTCGATTTAAAAAATGAAGTCGGTGACACTGACTCGTCGTCTCCGCAGTAGTGGATGCGCCTGTATGCATGTTTCATACGGATTACATAATCTGAGAATATTTGTTCTCTATTTGAATTGGTTCATTTAAAAGTTTCACTCTCTATTGATATATTTTTCATGTCTGTAATAAGGCAAGAATACACAGAGTTTCAAAGTGATGCGCTCAAGTTCACAGAGACCGAGACGGCAGAAAGCGCATCCTGTTTGCTTGAATTATTTTACAAAAGCGCAACATTTGGATAGAGTAGCTTGTTACTGGAGAAGCTGAACTGTGATGTAGTACATCTTGTGAGTGTGTGCTGGTCTGCGGCGTCTCATTCTGTCGTCGTCTGATGTGTTTGTTACATTTGTATTCAGCGCAGACTGGAAGTCCATCATCATGCAGATCACAGGTGTACTGTATTTGTCATGTATTCTGAGAGCGTGAGCCGCTGAGAAACACCTCAGACGTGACCTTCACCATCAAACACAACACTGATTATTATTTACTGCACAAAAGTAGCAGAGCACTCTTCTGAAATGCAATATTATTCCCATAAACTGAACAGACCCAATGAGAAGACTGAATAGGGAAATTCATAATGCTGTAAATGCATGAAGTGTTATTTGTTTTCAGACCCTGTTGGTCTCTCTTGTGATTTCTGATTTTTCATGTTTTGACAGCCAGTATTTCAGCACATTGTTGCATGTCATTAACCCTGTAGTTTCTGTAATTCAGGTCATATTTTTGTGTAGTTTTGTTGATGGATTGTTGACAGTTATCACAACTCGTGCATGTTTCATCAGTATAATTCAATGAGCTTCTAATTCATGACAGATGAATTAGAGTTTGATTGATGCATGACCTTTGACATCAACAGAAGACATGAGAAGTCTGACTTAAAGGTCCCATATTGTACACCTTTCTGGAGTTTTATTTTAGGTTTTGATGTCCTTAAGAATATATATTTGCGGTATAAGTACCAAAAACCATCTCAATATATTTTTACAGCTCCTTTCTCAGGAGCTCTTCTGAGAACAGGTTGATTTTGGCCTGTCTAATTAATATTGATGTGCCTCTCTTCTGATTGGCCTGTTGTTTTCTGAGTGACGCATGGCCAGGCCAACCACAGGTAACTAGGGTCAGCGACGTCACAGCGCTAGCTGGAGGCAGCAAAGCAAAGGGGAAACTGGAGGCGGCCCATTCAAACCAGCGCAGATTCGGCTACATAAGGAGCTTAAAATATCATCTTGTTGTGATGTTGGGTGCCAGAATCGACGTAATACAGCCTCAAATTAGAAATTTGATCGCATATCTGCTGCCAGTGCCAGACAAAAAAAACCGACGACAGCTGTGGTTAAACATGATTAAACGAACAGACTGGACAGAAACGATCGTCAAAAATGCTCGCGTTTGCAGCGCACACTTCTTATCAGAAAAGGTTCAATAAAGTATTGTCTTTTGTTGTTATGGGCAGATTTCTTGCCATATGTCTATGTTTCTTGCAT
>NW_015506497.1:344014-347360 GCF_001515645.1 Sinocyclocheilus grahami | reverse complement strand
GGCCCATTCAAACCAGCGCAGATTCGGCTACATAAGGAGCTTAAAATATCATCTTGTTGTGATGTTGGGTGCCAGAATCGACGTAATACAGCCTCAAATTAGAAACATATCTGCATATCTGCTGCCACTGCCAGACAAAAAAACCGAAGACAGCTGTGGTTAAACACGATAAAACGAGCAGACTACGATCGTCAGATCGTCAAAAATGCTCGTGTTTGCAGCGCACACTTCTTATCAGAAAAGGTTTAATAAAGTATTGTCTTTTGTTGTTATGGGCAGATTTCTTGCCATATGTCTATGTTTCTTGCATCTCACGACTATGTCGTGTATGAAATAATGTCTGTGTGCATGTGTGTAAAACAACAAACTGATGATTTATATATAATCATTTGTAATTGTATATACATTGTTGTGATTAATTGTGGCTGGAACAATAATGTAGCAGTAAAAATAGTTTCCTGCTGAAATTGAAGTGTATAAACATCTTCATCATGACTAGATAGACACGGTGAGTTTGTCTTTACTGTACATGTTAGATGTGATCACCTCATAGTAACAATCCTGTCAGATCGTCCATCCTTTGAGTGAGAGTGTAACGTTACAGGTCGGCCGATCTGGTTTCGTGGTTAAAGTTAACCTTTTTGACATGTTTCCGTGTTGTTGTTGTTGCTCAGCAATGGCATGGATGTGATGTTGTCTGGCAAAAGGAGAGTGGGATGGTGGGCGGTGCTCGGGGTGGTGACTGAAGGCGGTGACTGTGTAGTTCTGATGTCAACTTTTTACGTCACAACGGTTCGTGAAATATAGCTAGAACTTTAAGCAGGCTGTGTGCATTTTACTTACTATGGACTGACTGTTTTGAAACATATATGGTAGTTAAATAGCCCCTAGACCTCAGTTATCATGAAAAAAGCCAGGAGATTTCAGTTTTGACAATATGGAACCTTTAACACTACTATTTTAGGTTACATTTTATTATTTGTTTTTTTTAATTATTATTACATATATTATTATTATTATTATAATGATAATAATTAAAATTAATAATTGTAATTATTGCAACTAATTTAATTGCTCCTCTTAATAATAATATTAATAATAATTATTATTAATTATTATTATAGTAATTATAAATAGTGATGTTAATAAATAATTAATTAATTATAATCATTATGCATTATAATTAGTAATTTGATATTAAATTAAAATAAATAAAAAATAATTAAAATTAAAATAATGTGATAAAAAAATGTATTTTAATAGTAAACACTCTAATAATAATAATGAAAAATAATAATTATAAATAAAATGTATCAAGTCTATTTATTTTCATTATATCAAATTTGTATTTATTTTAGATTTCCCCTGCTGTCTGTGACCCACAAAAGCTGCTGATTTGATTATTATGAATATGGTTCATTCTAATTCAGTGTTTGCTGTTTATGCATTTGCACACTTGTTGATTATCCTATTCAGTATATTTCATATTAAAGGGGACATGACATACACACAGTCTCACCCAATCTCATGTTAATCTTGAGTACCTATAAAGTATAGCATTGCATCCTTCATATCGCCAAAGAGTCTTTAGTTTGATCATATTTATAAGAGAAAGACAGCTCTCTTTAACAGTGTAAATAACTCAACATGCATGAAATAGCATCAGACTCCCTTTTTAATTCATGTGCGTTCCTGAGATCATGGGTTTGATTCGCAGTGAATGCATGAACGCTTCAAATCTACGGCTTTAATGCAATGTAAATCACTTGGGATACATGCATCTGCCAAATGCATTAATGCAAATGTAAATATTTTGAATATATTGGGTCTATGCAGCTCATGGTAATATTAATAGAGATTCAGGGTTTGATTTTTGAAGACTAGTGTTTGATAAGCATGCTGTTTTAGGTCTTCATTTAATGTCCTCAAGCAGAAACACGGATTTCTCTCTTTATTTCTCTCTTCGTGTGCATTTGTGTGTTTTCTTCTTTTGTAAGCCGTAGAGTTCAGGAGGAGAGGTTTAAGATAACGATGCTAAGAGACTGGTTTGAGTCGCTGTCCTCACGTGAAACTGAAAATCACTGTGATGTGGAGGGAGAAATAAACACGTGAGGAGATAACGGATAACGGTTTCTCAGTGTCTGCCGTCGCTAATGGACATAAAAACTGACAATAGTGACGTTTTCTGAGTAATGGAGTGAGTGTGTTTCAGATGGGCACATTTTTTGACCCCACAAATGCACTCGAGTGATTTTTTCCTTCAGGCGCACTGGAAAGGCACAGTTTGAGCTGTTTAGAGACTCGTTCGCTCATCTGTAGATCTTCTCATGATGCGCTGATTTCCATCAGCCAGATTTCAGATTCTCAACACGCCTAACTCTGCAGTCTGGTTGAAGTATTTGTTCACATGTGCGCTGCATGTTTCTCAAGAAACTGATTCTGCATCACAGAAATACATTACAGTCTAACACATATTCACACAGAAAACAGCTGTTTTGGACTGTTAATATACTGTTATTTTTACAGTATATTTGATCAAATACAAGCAACCTTGGTGAACAGAAGAGAGACTTCTTTCAGAAACATTAAAAATCTTACCGACCCCAAACGTCACAGTATGTGAAGTCAAATGGTCTTTATGAGTGTTTTGAGTGAGTATTTCTAACGCTTCATCTCACACTCCTGATTTCTCCAGTTGCAGACGATTACAATGGAAATCAATATGAAGTGAGTCTGTAAGTGAGAGTTTGATGATGGAGATTTCAGAGTAACTGTGGCTCGTCTCAAATGACATCCAGTAAAGTCCTTATAAACCACCTGATCAAAATATTTAATCATAGAAACGCTCAGTTATTGTGCCGTATGACCTTATAAACACACACATTCAGTCTCTTTCAGATGCTTTTATTCATTTAGACTCGTATACAATATTGGGATTGTGCATTGCTGTAAATACAGTCTAGACTATGTTTCTCATACAGTACAAAAGAATATAAAAACTCCTTTTTACTCACTGTTTTTGCATCTCATCTACATTCAGAAATGTCTTCACTTTAACGGCTCGCATAACTTTTTAGGTGATTTTCATTTTCTGCATGTTTTATTCTTGCGTTTATCTGCAAGTGTATTTTATATAGTTCATGTTTCAGCAAATGCACTGCAAAGAAATCTGGCTTCTTCTTTAGTATGTTTCTCTGGCTTTACAGTACAAATATCTAAACATTATTATATCAGCATACAATGGCTTTGAAGTCTTGTTTTCTGGAAAGTGTTCAAATTAAGCAAATTCATTATTTATTTTTATTTTATCAAACTGCAGCAACTGCAATATAATGAAAGACACAGA
>NW_015506497.1:338118-343957 GCF_001515645.1 Sinocyclocheilus grahami | reverse complement strand
CTGCAAAGTGGGCCACCAGAAGCGATTGGTGAGTAGTTGAACAGTGGCGGCGATACCTGGATGACCAGAACTGGGAGTCGAGTGAACCCATTGAATGACTCTTTGACGCAGGGCACGCGGCACGTAAGTGATGTTAGGTGGGCTTCCGGCTGGTGGTGGGTCGGTGGCCTGAGCCTCTGTGATCTCCGTCATGATATCCCATTGTATGGGAGCGAGAACCAGGGTAGAAGGGATAATGGACTCACAGGAGGGTGGTTGCAAGGATGACTCAGAGTCTTGACAGAGCGTCTGCTTTCGTGTTCTGCGTGCCTGGGCGGTATGTCACAGTGAAGTTGAATCGTGTAAAGAATAAAGACCATCTTGCCTGCCTGTGATTGAGTCTCTTGGCAGACCTCAAATACTCCAGATTGCGATGATCAGTCAGCACTGTAAATGGGTGCTTAGCTCCCTCGAGCCAATGGCGCCACTCCTCCAAAGCTGCCTTCATAGCGAGGAGTTCTCGATTGCCCACATCGTAATTCTGCTCTGTAGGGCTGAGTTTGCGGGAGAAGAATGCGCAAGGAAACAGTTTAGGAGGAGTACCCTGTCGCTGAGACAGAATAGCGCCGATACCAGTGCTGGATGCATCCACCTCCACAATGAACTCTTGATCAGGATTGGGATGTTGCAGGATGGGAGCGGTGGTGAATCTCTCCTTGAGTTCTTGGAATGCGGACCTGGCGTTTTCGGGAAATGCCAAGCGAGGGCTGGTGGTGACGGCAGCCGTTACCGGAGCGTGTGGAGGTGGGTTAAGCAGCGGAGAACTCCCCCCGGGTGGTGGTATCCGCAGCGCTCGCAGAGTCGTTACCAGCTCTTCTGTGAGTGAGGTAAGCGGGTTAAGCTGTTGTTGCTGGGAAGCCAGTACTGACGCTTGAGCGGTTACCTCCATGGTGAAATGATAGAAAGCCACTGGATTGATCTGGGGCGAAGTCTTCTGTAATGACGATTCAGTGACGTTGGGATCCATGTGCAGCTTTATTAACAATTCGACAGGCAAAGTTCAGTCAACAGCATACAGGGGTAACGTAGGCAAGGCAGAATCATAACCAGAGTCCATGCAAAGGGGTCGAGGCTGGCGGCAGACAGAGGAGAGAGTAAATCAAACACAGAGCAAGATCAAAGAGGCGGGCAGCGAACAATCAGACAGGTCTAAACAATCCAGGTAGGCAACAGGTAATCAAACAAGGTATGAACGCTCAGAAATGTCAGCAGTAGCAAAAACAAGACTTCGCAATGAGGGTAAGGTAGGCACTGCCTAAATAGTCATGGTAATGATCAGCACCTGTGCATGTAATCAATGTCAGGCATGGGGTGATGGGAAATGAAGTCCTAAGGAACAGTTAGTACTCCGGTGAGGGTTCCCTCTGGTGGGGATCGGAGGGAGCCACGGAGGCTTGATTTGTGACAACTATGTTATTGTTTATAGATGTCCATTTTAGATATACATTAATAATAGATTTGCACAATTATTTACTAAATGGTTAAGTATTAATAAACCGTAAAAAAAAATCAATTGTATATATAGACTATTGGACTGTAATTGTTTATCTTTTAATTATTATTATTATTATTAAATACTGAATATTGGTTTCTTTTGTATTACATGATCACATGGATGATGACGATGATGATGATTTGTTATTTTTTGATAGTAATGCTGCTGCTGTTGTTGTCATTAATACTCATAATAACAATAATAATAATAAATATATTTTATATTACATGGTTAATTGGATTATCTGATAACATGAACATTGTAAAATATAATAAATGCAAGTATTTTTCTTGCATTTCTTTCATTTGTCGTCTTGTGGTCAGATCAGTGCGTGGTGTTTGTTGCATCAGTGTGTGAAAGTAAACCGAGAGTTGTGTTTGATGCGATCGGCTGATGTTTGTGACTGTAGTTTAGCTGATGTCTCCTGACAGTGTTTGCCGTTGTTTCTCGTATAAGGCGCTAATCTGCAGCCTGATATTGGCGAGCGCTAACCATTTTCAATAAATAGTTAAATGTTAATTCAACAGAATAAATATTTAGTCAATTTATTATGTAGGTTAATGGTTAATGGTAGGTTAATGAATGCTGCGGTGGTTCATCAATAGGCGTGAATATTCATGATCATCAACAAAATTCGGTCCCAAAACTGTGTGAGATATGGGCAAAATATATTTTACCAAGGTTTTTGACACTAATACATCTTCATGGATAATTTTACAAAAAATTTTTGACACCTAATGGTTCTCCATACATACCCGGGTCAAAAATGACCCGAACATAAAACGTGTTACATCTCTTAAAAAATGAATGCAAAAAATAAAAATAAATAAATAGATGTGTATTTTGAGGGTCTTAAAGCATTTGCAAAGTTTCGCTCTCTTACTAAAAACTATGCATTTTTTAGAAATTGTCCTGTATCCCGAGTGCGTTCTGGTGTGAATTAGGAGGCTATTTTTGCGCGCTCAGGATCTCGCAGCGGTCTCTGTAGACTGAGCGTGTTGACGGCTGCTGGTGACAGTGCGAGGGGGTGTTTAATGGTTAGAAACCCTGCTGCGCGCGCCGGGACCGAGAGATTCCCTGAGCAGCCGGGATTTTAACCCCGTCAGACGGGAAGCGCAGGAGATGCTCTTGACAGGCCGTCCCGGATCGCTCGCACCACACTTCTAATTGTTCTGCTTTAGTTTTTGGTGGAAGTGCACTTTTTGCTCATGAAACACGCAGAAAGTTTCAGCCGTGAGTTGCTGGAAACTTTCACACTCGTGCTGTGGGATGTTGAAGAAGGACAGCAGATCCGCCAAACATGTGCAGAAAGTGAAGTGGGGTGTAAGACAGTTTCTGACGCACGAGCGATTCAAAAGAGACGACTGGAAATCTGAGAACAATTTTATTACTTGTTTTCAGAGGCATTTCTAGAGTTTGATCATGATTGGCTAACATATGTTTTATTTATGCATTTCAGCAGCAAAGCAATGTATTTGTTTACTAATTTATTTATTATGTAATGTAATTATCATTGAACATTTTAAATAGATAAATAATTAATTATTATTTACAAAAATGTTTTTTATCTAATCATATGTTACAAACATTAATATTTATTTATTAAATTACTTATTTTTAAATATTATTTTAGTAATACTTAATTATTTAAAATTATTAAATAAATAGTTTCTCTGGGTATATAGTGTATATATAGGTATTAGATAATTTCATTATGACTGATTGATTAGTAGTAGTAACATTACATTATTTATTTAATGGTTTAAAATTATTAAATACATTTTTTTCTAATTATATTACGTAACAAGCATTAACATAGGTATGTTCTGCAGATTGATTGATTTTTAATGTATGTATTTATTTATTTTTGATATTTAACCAATAAGAAGAATATATAAATAAATACATAAATAATATGTGATATTTAAATGTAAATAATATAATAATATTTATTTATTGATTTATTTTCTCTAATCATATTATCAAACATAATCATATAACAAACATAGGTATGTGCTGCTGATTAATTCATTATTAGATTATTTTACTTATTTGTTTATTTATTAATTTATTTAATATTTAATAATTAATGTCAAATATTTAAAAACATTCTCTAATTATATTATTTAACGAGCATTGACAGGTACGTGCTGCAGATTATTTCATTATTAGATATTTTCATTATTTATTTATTGTTTATTAAATAATTAAATCATTTATTATTTATTTAATATTTATTTATAGCTGCGGATTATGTCATTATTAGTTAATGTTTACATTGTAGTTTAATTGTCTGTATAGTGCCTTGCTAAAATTGCCAATGTAGGTACACTTTTTTAGGTATAACAACTGTTTACAGTTTGGTTGATGACAATAACAAAATTCCATATATTACATATAAGAATTTCCATGTATCCATCCCTTCCTGTTATTGTTTTTATTAAGAACTGCTCTGAAAGCAGCATTATAGATACAATGTATCACATTCCTGTTTCCGTGGCAACACGTCAAGCTTGTCACTTTGCTTTGTTTGACTGATGTATTGTTTTTTACTTCCACACTGAATGAATCCATCAATCTGTATTGTTAAAAGTGCTATCTAAATAAAGGGGACTTTTTGAACCTTGCCTTATACACAGAGGCATCGTCATGTTAGAATAGAAAAGGCAGTGGTCCAAACTGTTGCTATAAAATTAGAAGCACACAATTCCCTAGAATATCATCATATGCTTTAACATTAAAGGGGTCATATGATGTGATTTCAAGTTTTTCTTTCTCTTTGGAGTGTCACAAGCTGATTGTGCATAGATAAGATCCCTGAAGTTGCAAAGACTAAAGTCTCAAAACCAAAGAGATATTCTTTATCAAAGTTAAGACTCTGCCACGCCCCCCTAAAACGGCTCATTCTAACACGCCCCCACATATCTATGTCACGATGTGGAAATATTAGCATAATGCCGCCCAAAAAAAGGTTAAATGGTCTTGAAATAAATAGTCACCCCCATTCTTTTGTAGTCTCCCTCAGAATATATCACAAGTGTGTAAAAAAGGCAGAGTATATATATTTTACTGAAAGCTTGTTTCTGTGATATCAACTTCAAATTTGGAACACAACGTGTTTAGATTTATGGCTTTGATTTTCTCACAGTTTTAGAGGTTTGTTTTGTGTGGAAAATATGTATTTTGTGCTTATGTATAATGTAATAATTTTCATCAAAAATAAACTTCTATAACTTTTTTTAATTTCACTTTTTTTAATTAGTTTTCACTTCAGCAATAAGTGTCTTCTTTAAGAAGAGACCAAAAGTAAGTCTGTGCTCCAAAGCATTCAAGATTTCATTTTCAGGTCTGCGCTCAAAAAGTGGTTAGCAGGTAAAAAATATATAATATATAAAAAATATATATAATATAATTTAGTACCATACAATTATATAAAATATAATTTAGTACCGTAAAATCAAACCAATAGCCAAAAAGTAATGTAGTCATTCCTAAAAAACAAAAACATGAACTAAATTAATAAAAATAAATAATACTGTTACAGAAAAGCAATTTATTGGTGTTTTGTTTTTTGGCTGCACCTCCTCTTTATTTGGTTATCACTTTTTTCAATGTAAAAGTCATTATAGAAAGCAGAATTTATGGGCTTAATTTCATAAATAAAGTGTTGCAGCTCTTTCTTTTTAAAGCAGACAGCTGGTATATGCCTCGATTGATTTTAATTGATCTTAAAAAAAAATGGAGTAAGTTCATACAGTATGTGAGTGCTATCATTCAGTCACCTCTATTTCTATAGTACTTTATACAATACTGATTGTTTCAAAGCAGCTTCACAGAGATAAACAGGAAAGTAACAGAAGCAATGATGCAGACTAGGAGATGAATCCAAATTCTGCTGTAAAGCAGCTCTTAACAAGACAATAATCAGTTCAGTGTTGATTCAGTTCAATTCAATAACAGTGTAAAGTTCATCATATTTGAATTCAATTCAGTTCAATTCAGTAATAAATGGCTCAAGTGAAGATAGTGTTGTTATTCAGCCCCATTCAGTTCAGTTCATTAATGGTGTCAATGTTGCAAAATGTGTCAGTTATGAAACTAATTTGAAAATCAGTTTCTATGTGGAGAATTTGAATTGTGCTAGAATAATGATCCAGATATGCAGGTTTTTTTGTTTTGGTTTTTTTTTTGGTAGAGAAAGATGGTAGAGAAAATTGACCCTTATGACTGGTTTTGTGGTCCAGGGTCAGACACACACACACAGACACACACACACACACACACACACACACACACACACACACA
>NW_015506497.1:331118-335250 GCF_001515645.1 Sinocyclocheilus grahami | reverse complement strand
ACACACACACACACACACACACACACACACACACACATATATATATATATATATTTTTTTTTTTCTTGTAGAGACCAAGATGGCACACTTTGTTAATACATAGTATATAATAATAAAAACAATAAAATTATATTATTATTCTTCTTAATTATTTTTCAATAAATAAAACTATGAATTTAAATGATATATATATTTTTTGTTATTATATTATATTGTTTATTTATTTTTATTTTTATTTTATTCATTGAAAAGTTTAGTCACCTTGGTCTTTAAAAGCAAAACAGAGCCTGTATGTCCGTGTCATTATTCTATTGTAACACATTGACTCTCGCTGAGTGACTCTGACACGTTTACTGTGATGTCTGACAGCGAGACCATGAGCAGAACCTGTAAAAGTGTCTGTGATGCTAAACACACTCATACACACGTTTAGCAGCGCTGATCCGTTTATAACACGCTGTGTGATAGAAATCAGTCTGACCGTCTGATGTGCCTTATAAAATGCTGACGGGTCAGTCGTGTTCAGATATATAGTGTTTAGCGTGTGTTATTGATCTGATCTGTTCTCTGTCTGGATCATTATGCTGTTAGAGTTTGTAGGAAGTTTTTTTTTTGTTCTCTTGCTGTAGTTTGTGTCGGTTCCTCAGCAGTGAAGCTCCAGCTCCAGTTTAAAGACACTGTAAGTGTGTGAGTGTGGGATCTGAATCCATCCTCACTGTCCTCAGAATGACGCTGCCAGGCGAAGGGAAGAGATGTTCCCAACCAATTAAAGTTCAGCTCAGGCCCACCTACTCCGGCCCACAGCGGCTCCGGTGACAGGCCTTAAATTACACCCGCTCTTCTGGGGAACACGGGACTCTACTGAGCTTTAGAAACCTCATCCTCACACTACCTGTCACACTCGGTGTCACACACACACCTTGTATCGCTGTCAGCTGTCTCACCGCTCACACACACACACACGCACGCACGCACGCACGCACACACGCACGCACACACACGAGCACACCACTCATGCTCCTTCCGACGTTTTAATACATCATGCCCACAAATTATTATTTCTTACCTATTTTTTTTGTAAATTGTGGCCCCAAATTAAGCATTTGTTCACGACAACAATTTAAAAGTAGCCCAATTCTGTCGAAAAAAACATGGACTTGGCAACCCTGCATACAACCCGTGACCACAATTGTGACCCTGTAGCACAAAAGCAGTAAGTCAAGTCGCTGGGGGATATTTGTAGCAATAGCCAACAATACATTGTATGGGTCAAAATTATTGATTTTTCTTTTATGCCAAAAATCATTAGGATATTAAGTAAAGATCATGTTCCATAATATATTTGGTCAATTTCTTTCTGTAAATATATCAAAACTTAATTTTTGATTAGTAATATGCATTGCTAAGAACTACATTTGAACAATTTTAAAGATGATTTTCTCAATATTTAGATTTTTTTGCACCCTCAGATTCCAGATTTTCAAATAGTTGTATCTCAGCCAAATATTGTCCTATCCTAACAAACCATACATCAATTGAAAACTTATTTACTCAGCTTTCAGATGATGTATAAATCTCAATAAAAAAAATATATATATATACTGTAGCAAGTGAGACTTGTGACGTTGTGATTTCTTGCAGTGTGACGAGGGTCCCAGGTCACTCAAGTTATGAGTATATCAGATGATCAATTCCTACCTTGCTTAGTTCAGTGCATCAGTCAAGGACTGTTAATTTGGCAATATAGGAGTGCTTCCCACAAGCTGTTCGACAATTTGAGATTCACAAACTGGAGGGAGTTGGTTTTTTTGATTTATCTGAAAGATTGATGGTTCAGATAGCTAGTAGAGCCTCGGATCATCAACACAAAGAAAACACAATTGTAATAAGATTAATGAAATTGATTAACAATAGATATGCAAGAGTAAATGCAACAACTAGTGATGATAAGAATAAATGAATATGCACTGCTAATAGACAACTAAATATGAAGGAAGATACCAAATAAATTGTAGAAACAAATAAATGGATGGAACACAGAATGGCAAAATGCAATGCTTTTGAGCTGAATGTAGCAATGGAAGAGATTTCTATGGTAATGTTGCTTATGGGAACCACTTAATGGCTCTGGTGGAATTAATGATAAATTACTGCTTATTTATCTCTGAATAAATAATATAGCTATTATGTGTAATGCTGACCCCAAGTAAATGGGGAGAAGAGTCAGATGGGGTCCGTCACTGCTGGGTCCTTTGCAACTGAAGGGCAACCAAATGCAGTATGGGAGGTTTACTCAAGAGCCGAGTTGAACCTTAGCTGCCTTGAAGTCTCTTTCCTCGTCAGGCCAGAAACTCAGAACGCTGTCTCTCTGGATGTACCGGAGACTCAGGACAGTGTATCTGTTATTGTCTCCTCACACACAGACTGGAAACACAGAACAGGGAGTGTTTCTGTTGCTACCTTCCCGGTAACAGGACTCCGACTCAGAACAAGGAGTGTCTTTTGGGAAGGTACCTTTATCTCTAAAACAAAAAAGAAAAATCCACATCCAGGTACTCACATAGCAAGCAAAGTAAAAAGCCTTTAATTATAAGACAAGGCTACATATTAAAAAACACTAATGCGTATCAGCCCAAGCAGGCTTTCGTCAGGGTGTTAGACAATAGAGAGTGAGAAATGGTTAAACAGATACACCTGTGACTATACATTTTTCAAGATCTAACCACTAGATGTCCCTTAAGAGTTTAAGAGCTTTCTCTAAATAAATAGACCTGTGATTATACATTTTCAGGATCTAACTACTAGATGTCTCGTGGGTATTTACAAATGTATCATTTGTCAAACTATCAAAAAAAAAAAAATATATATATATATATACAATATACAGTGGGGCAAAAAAGTATTTAGTCAGCCACCAATTGTGCAAGTTCTCCCACTTAAAAAGATGAGAGAGGCCTGTAATTTTCATCATAGGTATACCTCAACTATGAGAGACAAAATGAGAAAAAAAATTTTTGGATATTTTAATAAAAAAATCTTACATATTGTGCCTTTAACTCATGCAGAAATCAGCTTGTTTTAATTGGCTGTGATAGTTGGACATATGATGCGATTATAAGCGTGGTCTTGCATGCAAAAGGAGTGTTTGTGGAGGTCGTGCACTTACTTTTGCATGATACTGTAGTTTTCAGGAAGTTCTGGATGTGATGTAGAAACAGACTGAGTGAGTGAGCATCATCGTCACCTCACAGCTGTTTCTGTATCATCAGCAGCAGCAGCAGATATGAAGATGGTTCTGGTTTCAGTGCTTTATTTCTGCTGTTCTTTAACATTGGGAGGTGGTTTGTGACGTCTGAACTCACTGCAGCAGGAGCCCATTAACTGTGATGACAGGAAGACAGATCGCCGCTTACTCTGAAACATGACACTCTAATTGGCGCATGTTAATTTATCGTGGC
This sequence comes from Sinocyclocheilus grahami, assembly GCF_001515645.1. Taxonomy (NCBI): domain Eukaryota; kingdom Metazoa; phylum Chordata; class Actinopteri; order Cypriniformes; family Cyprinidae; genus Sinocyclocheilus; species Sinocyclocheilus grahami. The sequence goes on along the minus strand of NW_015506497.1, from coordinate 331,792 downwards.
CTATAAAAGTATTTTTTTGTCCAATCTGAATAATAATTATGGAAGTTAGACTTAATAAAAAAATTTTTTTTTAAAACCTAATAAATAAATAATAAAAAATAAAAAAGTTTTTGTTTTTTTACAGCACTATTTATACAAGGTCAGTCTTAGAATTTTTATTCAAATTAGACATTAAACATTTTAAATAAAACATTGTACACCGTAAAAAAGTTTTTTTTTCCAATTTGAATAAAAATTGCTAGGGCTGCCCTCGACTAAGGATTTTTCATTATAATTATAATGACCCTTTAATTGCCTACAAAGCCTAATAAGTGCTCAAGCATACGCATAAAGTTTGCCACAGCGCACCGCAGAAGCTATGATTATGAATGTGTCAGGGAAAAACAGTAAGGAGGCTGCATTAACATTTTAATAATTCACTGATAAACAAGCGCTTTCTCGTTGTCTCCACAGTAGTGAATGCGCCTGTATGCATGTTTCACATGGATTATTACATAATCTGAGAATATTTGTTTTCCATTTGAATTGGTTCATTTGAAAGCAGACATTTCGCTCTCTATAGATATATTTTTAATGTCTGTAAGGCAAGTATACATGGAGTTTCACGCTCAAGTTCACAGAGACCGAGACGGCAGAAAGCGCATCCTGTTTGCTTTCATTATTTTACAAAAGCG
>NW_015506497.1:322632-331000 GCF_001515645.1 Sinocyclocheilus grahami | reverse complement strand
TCTGTCTGTCTGTCTGTCTGTCTATCTATCTATCTATCTATCTATCTATCTATCTATCTATCTATCTATCTATCTATCTATCTATCTATCTACTATCTGTCTGTCTGTCTGTCTGTCTATCTATCTATCAAATTTCAAGGTTTTAATTTTTTTTCCAAAACATTCACAATTTCTTAATCTTAACAGATGTTGCTTAAAAATTGCAGTTTTATGATTTTCTTTTCATTTAAATTCATTTTGATTTGAATTCCTTGCATTCAAATTTGAGTGGACATTTCTGCATCCTGTTGCCACAATTCATATCCAGCTCAAATCAGGAACTAAATTGGAATATAAAAGTAATTCCCAATTCCGTTCTGAGCATCACACATCCTTGCTCTGTAAATATTGTTCATGAAACTACCGGTCATGAAATATCACCCCATGATTTCTCTCCAGCAGTTTTTCTCCTGAGCAGGAGGGCAGATTTCTGCCAATCCGAGGGTCCGCAGTAAAGGTGGAAAGTGTTTCCACGTGGACTAATTTGGATTTTCGTTGCAAACCCAGGAAACAATTTACAATACTGTTGTGTTCTCTTGATCCTTTTTTATTTTGTAATTGAATGCAAATGCGTTGGTGGAGTGGGAAATCCCTGATGGAGGGAATCAGAAGTGCGGCCAATATCATTAAATTCATGGAACATTGTGGCGCTTTACTGCATTTGAATGAGGCTTCGAGTGTTTTATTAGTGTTCACGGAGATCCGCTGAAGTCCATGAAATGTGCAGCATATGTGTGAGGATTCAGCCAATAGATGAATCTCTGCCTGATCTGAAGGCTTGATCACATTCTGTGTGCATTGAAGTGCTAGGAATAAAGGAATAAAACTTTAAGGTAATGAATTGAACTCATTGATGCAACTCGCAGGTCTTATAGTCGTCTTCAGATCATGTGTGTGATTTAACGGAGGATTTAGAGCAGCGTCTGCAAGGTCGCAAACAATCGACCTCTCCTGAGATTCATATTTCTGTTGTGGAGATGCAGGAGAAGGCGAGAACAGATAGATCAGCCGATCATAGAGATTCTGTCATCATTTACTATGTACTCTGTCAGCCGCATACAGTAACTGTAATCTGAACGCACTATTCATTGAACAATTTACCCATCCATCGCGTATTGCATAAAACAAAATCATTCATCATAAAGAAATCTTTTCAAAAGTTTCAAACAATGCTTTCTGGATGTTTTTCCAACATTCAGAGTTTGGCTTTACAAATGTTGTTTTTCTAGGTGAAAATTGCAGTTATATGATTTATGATACATATGATACAGTAAGTGACTGTCAGCTGCATACAGTAACTGTAAACTAAAAATATCTATTTATTGAACAATTTACCCCTCCATAGTAGCATTTCATTTATTTTAATTAAAAATAAAATAATTTATATAAAATATTAACTCCCTAAAATTTTGAATTGTAATATTTATAAATTATTTATTTTATATTATTTATATTTTAGGTATTTATATGAAGCTATATGACACAATTATCAAATTAATACACAATTAAAAATTATGTAAAATATTAATTATCTTAAATATTAATTGTAAATAATATGTCTCTGAATGATATGAATTAACAAAAATAAAAAGTAATTCCAGCTCAAATCAGGAACTAAATTGGAATATAAAAGTAATTCCCAATTCCGTTCTGAGCATCACACATCCTTGCTCTGTAAATATTGTTCATGAAACTACCGGTCATGAAATATCACCCCATGATTTCTCTCCAGCAGTTTTTCTCCTGAGCAGGAGGGCAGATTTCTGCCAATCCGAGGGTCCGCAGTAAAGGTGGAAAGTGTTTCCACGTGGACTAATTTGGATTTTCGTTGCAAACCCAGGAAACAATTTACAATACTGTTGTGTTCTCTTGATCCTTTTTTATTTTGTAATTGAATGCAAATGCGTTGGTGGAGTGGGAAATCCCTGATGGAGGGAATCAGAAGTGCGGCCAATATCATTAAATTCATGGAACATTGTGGCGCTTTACTGCATTTGAATGAGGCTTCGAGTGTTTTATTAGTGTTCACGGAGATCCGCTGAAGTCCATGAAATGTGCAGCATATGTGTGAGGATTCAGCCAATAGATGAATCTCTGCCTGATCTGAAGGCTTGATCACATTCTGTGTGCATTGAAGTGCTAGGAATAAAGGAATAAAACTTTAAGGTAATGAATTGAACTCATTGATGCAACTCGCAGGTCTTATAGTCGTCTTCAGATCATGTGTGTGATTTAACGGAGGATTTAGAGCAGCGTCTGCAAGGTCGCAAACAATCGACCTCTCCTGAGATTCATATTTCTGTTGTGGAGATGCAGGAGAAGGCGAGAACAGATAGATCAGCCGATCATAGAGATTCTGTCATCATTTACTATGTACTCTGTCAGCCGCATACAGTAACTGTAATCTGAACGCACTATTCATTGAACAATTTACCCATCCATCGCGTATTGCATAAAACAAAATCATTCATCATAAAGAAATCTTTTCAAAAGTTTCAAACAATGCTTTCTGGATGTTTTTCCAACATTCAGAGTTTGGCTTTACAAATGTTGTTTTTCTAGGTGAAAATTGCAGTTATATGATTTATGATACATATGATACAGTAAGTGACTGTCAGCTGCATACAGTAACTGTAAACTAAAAATATCTATTTATTGAACAATTTACCCCTCCATAGTAGCATTTCATTTATTTTAATTAAAAATAAAATAATTTATATAAAATATTAACTCCCTAAAATTTTGAATTGTAATATTTATAAATTATTTATTTTATATTATTTATATTTTAGGTATTTATATGAAGCTATATGACACAATTATCAAATTAATACACAATTAAAAATTATGTAAAATATTAATTATCTTAAATATTAATTGTAAATAATATGTCTCTGGATGATATGAATTAACAAAAATAAAAAGTAATTAATATAAAATATTAATTACCTAAAATTGTTGTTTGTGTGGTGTGTGTGTGTTATTTATTTGAGGTATTTTCATATTAGGATATATAAAATGAAATAATTGGGGGAAAAATACTATAAAATGTAAAATGCAATATAATATATATTTTTTTACTTTAAATTGTACATACATGCTCACCATTCACTCTCATTGTATAAAAAAAGCAACCAATCCATTATTTGGGTTTAGGAGAAGAGTGCACTATTCAATACATCTCCTTCTATAAAGAAATAAAGTCATACACGTTTTATAACTGCATGAGGATGAGTAAATGATGAAAGAATTGTCACTTTTGGTTGAGCTTTTCTTTTAAATGTATCTGCACTGAATCATGTAATTTGTACAGTAACAAATGACTTTCATTATAGTCAGTGTTCATATAAGATGCATTTCCCAGCGCTTTATTCATGTACTAAGAAATATTCAGTTGTAGATGAGGTATCTAACGCAATTCATAAATGTGTTTGATGAACAACGTCACAGTATTTGTTCAGTTTAAGTGCACAGACTTGCTTCAGTTCTACACTAAAACACTAAAATATTTACCTTAGCCAAAGTCACCGGCCGTTTTGCGGTTTGTGTAATGGTGTGTAAAGCACCTACATGCTGCTGATTTATGTGTTAACGGGCTTTCGCAGCCTGACGCTCTTGTTTTGGCTGCCAGGAATAGAAAGCTCAGCAAATGTTTGCATGGATGCGGAACCGAAGCGCCGCATTTGTGTTGCTCTTACCTGCAATGACTGATGCAACACGGAAAGAGCTCCAGTGTAAACACTTCCCATGATGCTCTGGGCTCCGAAACGACAAGAAAGCAGACTTTTAAAGGTTTTTTTTATGTTAAAGCTCGTGCATCATTGTTCACCTTGGCCGCTTTAAGAGTCCTTCCTAATGAGTTTTACTGCCTCTCTGCGTGTGTTTATCTCTACATTAGCACCATCCTTTCTTCATCTGCCCATAAACACACGCTCTTCCTCTCCTCGGCACTAATTGCTCTTAATATTTGAAAGGAAAGACTGTTTTTATTGTTTTAAGAGCTTCATCTCGCAGTGAAGTTCCTCCAGAAGCTCGTCAGCTGCTTTTAAGGGATTGCAAGTGATGTGCTTCCTCTCTCTTTATGTACTCTGCTGATAAATACTGGCTGAAAGCAAAGTTTATGCCGCGGTAAATGCAGTTTAATTTCTCATTCTAGACTCTGTTTAATCAGAGCTGCTCGTATTCATTGTTCTGATGTGTTGAAACATGAGTTGAGCTCATGCTGGAAAAAGAAACCACAGGGTAAAAATCTTAAATTTTTTTGTTTTTTATAGCACTAATTATATATTAATCTTAGAATGTTTATTCACATGAGACATTTAAACATTAAACATTTGCGTAACACTTTAGATTAGGGAACACATTTTCACTATTAATTTAGAGTTTTTCCTCAATGCTTGTGTTTCCCTTCAGCTCCACTTTCTGTTTTATTATATTACTGTGAACTGATTTGGATGGAGAACAATGTTCTTTTTTTAAATATCACAAATCGGATGAATTCCTCTTTCATATGCTGAATCCCGCTGATATATTATATTTGCTTTTTTCATAAAGACACATATCCCACGTGGGAAACAGAGCTGACATTATGATTAAAGCCTGCCATTTCCAGAGTGTTCACGTTTCTGATGTTTGCCAAGATTCAGGACACGTTCATCCAATGTAGATCTTGCTGTCAGTTCCGGTTAGGTTTGCAGAGCGTTTTAAACGAAAGCTTGATGGAGAAGGCATGAGTTAATCAGAAAGTTTGACTAATTGCTTAATAAAACTAGTGTTTTTTTTCCCTCAAGAAAGTCTCGGTGGTTCTTGTCTGCTGCTTTCTGAGTGTTTTAGCATGTTGCTATGTGGTTGCCAAGATGTTTTACAAGCTGTGTGGTTGCTAGGGAGTTGTGATGGTTGCAAAGAGGCTCAGATTGTATTTTGATGCATTGCCGTGTGGTTACTAAGGTGTTTTGGGTGGTTGTTAAGGGGTTCTGGATGTATTTTAGTGTTGCTAGGAGGTTGCTAGGATGTTTTGGGTGGTTGTTAAGGGGTTCTGGATGTATTTTAGTGTTGCTAGGAGGTTGCTAGGGTGTTTTGGGTGTTTGTTAAAGAGCAGGTCATATGGTATTTTAAAGTGTCCTAATATTGTGTTGGAGTCCTCTACAACAGGTTTAAATGCATCTAAGGTCAGAAAACATTGTAATTTTCTCAGAATATACATTTAATATTAGAGTCATTTGTCAATGATTTCAAAACGATTGGTTCCAAGCAATTTCGGAACAAACCCCTCCCTCCCATAAGCCTACTCTGCTCTGATTGGTCAGCTGGCCAAGCCTGTTGTGATTGGCACAGAGAGGAGTCCTTGAGCAAGTTAGCAAGCGCTACCATTGACAAAGTAGAAGCAGTCGAGCAGCAGAAGAGGACAGCAGTCTGTTGGTGTTTTGTATCTTTTCTCATTCGATTTTAGCGCAGTTGTCGTTGCTAGGACACATTGTTTTGCTGACTGTGTTTACCGTGGTAAACATGTGCTCAAGTCGTGTCTGTTCTCGTGCGTATCGCGTGGCTTTGCAGTTTCGGTTAATAAGTAGCAAGGCATGGCCAGCTGAATTCAATTACGTGGAATCAGAGGAGTATATATTTGCTCAGTACACTGCGGCAACGTTCGCGGCAGCCCTCCTCGTGTGAAGGCCGACGAATGTCAAGACCATCGACTGTACCTTTGCGACTCCACCGAGCAAGGACACCAACAAGACACTTGAGTATTGTTTTTATTTTTCTCCCTTGCACACCTCAGACAACTTCCTCATCACTTCTAACCTCACACGGACTCCGGACACAACACACACTCCTCCGCAGGTCACCTTTCGGTGTAACCTATGCTCACTCTTTTGTATCTTTTCTCATTAGATTTTAGCACGGTTGTCGTTGCTAGGACACATTGTTCTGTTTACCGTGGTAAACGCGTGCTCAAGTCGTGTCTGTTCTCGTGCGTATCGCGTGGCTTTGCAGTTTCGGTTAATAAGTAGCAAGGCATGGCCAGCTGAATTCAATTACGTGGAATCAGAGGAGTATATATTTGCTCAGTACACTGCGGCAACGTTCGCGGCAGCCCTCCTCGTGTGAAGGCCGACGAATGTAAAGACCATCGACTGTACCTTTCGCGACTCCACCGAGCAAGGACACCAACAAGACACTTGAGTATTGCTTACACCGTTGCACACCTCAGACAACTTCCTCATCACTTCTAACCTCACACTGACTCCGGACACAACACACACTCCTCCGCAGGTCACCTTTCGGTGTAACCTATGCTCACTCTCTCCCACAACGGTCAATGTGTCTGTATCAGTTATTCATCTCAATTTGCAATTCTTTTCATTTAAATTTTCTGCTTGCATTTAATGTATTCTTTCTGCAGTGGAACACAAAATAAGATATTTTTATTTTATTTATTTATTTTTGTCCATTAAGATAAAAGTCAATGGGGTCCAAAGCTTTTTCTATCCCATTTACTATCATTATCAAAAACTATTATTTTGTGTTCCAAAGAAATAAAGTCATACAGGTTTGCAACTACATGAAGACAAGTAAAAATGGCATTATGGTCATTTTTGGGATGAACTATACCTTACTTACCTTACATTTTGCCGATTACTTGGTTACTTCTACATCACTGAACATGTAAGTGAGAATAACAGTTAGCAGAGTTGAGGTAAGTCTTTGTTCAATGTAGTAATTCCAGTTTTTCTCCTTCATTAAGACATTAGCTTAAAGCCATTCATTGCTAATGGGAATTTCCTTTCCGCTTCAATGTATTTACCTACCAGAGAGAGGAACTGGAACTGCCAGTCTGCTGTAAACTAAGCAGACTTCGTCATCTATTGCTACTCATTCAAGTCTCAACCTCATGGCCCTAACTGAGACTTGGATCAAACCTGAGGACAATGCCACTCCTGCAGCCCTCTCCACTAATTTCACTTTTTCCCACACCCCACACCCGATTGGGAAGGGTGGAGGGATGGGTCTACTTATTTCCAAAGAATGTTAATTTGATAGTCTACCATCACTTACTGGCAACTGTTCATTTGTATCACACACAATTACTATTACCCACCCATTTAAAATCCATTTTGTAGTTATTTATCGTCCCCCAGGTCAACTGGGTGACTTCTTAAATGAGCTGGATGTGTTACTCTCAAACTTCCCTGAGGACGGTACTCCTCTGGTACTACTCAGTGACTTCAACATCCACCTAGATAAACCACAGGCTACTGACTTCAACACACTGCTTGCCTCATTTGACCTCAAGCGCGTGTCTACTACAGCTACTCACAAATCAGGTAACCAATTGGACCTTATCTACACACGCTACTGCTCAACGGACAACACTTTAGTTACACCGTTGCACACCTCAGACCACTTCCTCATCACTTCTAACCTCACACTAGCTCCGGACACAACGCACACTCCTCCGCAGGTCACCTTTCGGCGTAACCTACGTTCGCTCTCTTCCACTCACCTATCCTCTATGGTTTCATCCTCGCTTCCTCCACCCTCTCAGTTTTCAGCATTGGACACAAACATTCTTTGCTCCACTCTAACATCTTGCTTAGACAACTTTTGCCCCCTTTCATCCAGACCAGCACGCACCACCTCCTCTGCCCCCTGGCTGTCTGATGTTCTCCGGGAACATCACTCTAAACTCAGGGCTGCAGAGAGGAAGTGGCGCAAATAAAAAAAAACTACTGACCTTAGTTTATATCAGTCACTCCTCTCCTCCTCCTCTGCAAGTGTCTCCACTGCTAAAACAACATACTACCACAACAAAATTAACAACTGTTCTGACTCTCGCACGCTTTTCAAAACCTTTTCTTCTCTTCTTTGTCCTCCTCCACCCCCTCCTTCATCAACTCATACTGCTGATGACTTTGCAATATTCTTCATAAATAAAACAAGAACCATCAGCGACCAATTCTCCACACCACAAACTGACAAAAACTTTATAACCCCAAATACTCATTCTCTCTCCTCCTTCTCTCCACTCTCGGAGGCAGACGTTTCTAAACTTATCCTTTCCAATCATCCTACTACCTGTCCGCTTGATCCTATCCCCACTCACCTCCTTCAGGCCATTTCTTCTTCAGGTGTACCCGTGCTCACTCACATTATCAACACCTCTCTTCACTCTGGTACATTTCCCACAGCATTCAAGCAGGCTTGGGTAACCCCACTGCTTAAGAAACCCTCTCTAAATCCAGCACTTTTAGAAAACTACAGATGCAATCCCTTCTTCCGTTCATTGCAAAGACACTTGAGCGAGTTGTGTTCAACCAACTCTCTATGTTTC
>NW_015506497.1:308942-321320 GCF_001515645.1 Sinocyclocheilus grahami | reverse complement strand
GACACTTGAGCGAGTTGTGTTCAACCAACTCTCTATGTTTCTTGCACAGAACAACCTCATGGACAGCAACCAATCTGGCTTCAAAAGCGGCCACTCAACTAAGACTGCACTGCTCTTGGTTACTGAAGCCCTGAGACTGGCAAGAGCAGCTTCCAAGGGGTGAGGTTTCTAAGTCACAACTTCTTGCTACTGGGGTTCCTCAAGGCTCAGTGCTTGGACCACTTCTCTTCTCCATCTACATGTCATCTTTAGGATCTGTCATTCAGAAGCATGGCTTTTCCTATCATTGCTATGCTGATGACACTCAACTCTACTTCTCATTCCAACCAGATGATCCGACAGCAGCTGTTCGCATTACAGCCTGTCTGGCAGACATTTCTGGCTGGATGAAGGATCATCACCTTCAACTCAACCTTGCTAAGACAGAACTGCTCGTGGTCTCAGCCAACCCAGCACTTCATCACAACCTCTCTATACAGCTAGGTTCATCAACCATAACTCCTTCCAGGACAGCCAGGAACCTTGGAGTTGTGATGAATGATCAGTTAAGCTTCACAGACCATATTTCTACAACAGCCCGGTCCTGCAGGTTTGCCTTATACAACATTAAGAATATTAGACCCTTCCTAACAGAACAGACCGCACAACTCCTTGTCCAAGCTCTTGTTCTCTCCAGACTGGACTAATGCTCTCTTGGCGGGCCTTCCAGAAGCTTGCGTTCTGCAAGTGAACGAGGCACAAAATCACTCTCACTGACCTTTTCCTGGATTGTCCCCAACTGGTGGAAAGATCTGCCTATCTCAATCCAAGCAGCTGAGTCTTTAGCCATTTTCAAAATACATCTAAAAACACATATTTTTCGCCATCACCTGACCAATTAATACTAGCACTTACCTATTCTAATCTGTTATTTTCTATTCTATTCGTTTTGGTCTAAACGAATAGAATTTGGGGGGGTTGTTAAAGGGTTCTGAATGTATTTTAGTGTTGATAGGTGATTGCTAAAACTCGCTAGTTCAGACCTACGCGCCCTCCAGAAGCTTGCGTTCTGCAAGTGAACGAGGCACAAAATCACTCTCACTGACCTTTTCCTGGATTGTCCCCAACTGGTGGAACGACCTGCCTATCTCAATCCAAGCAGCTGAGTCTTTAGCCATTTTCAAAATACATCTAAAAACACATATTTTTCGCCATCACCTGACCAATTAATACTAGCACTTACCTATTCTAATCTGTTATTTTCTATTCTATTCGTTTTGGTCTAAACGAATAGAATTTGGGGGGGTTGTTAAAGGGTTCTGAATGTATTTTAGTGTTGATAGGTGATTGCTAGGGTGTTTTGGGTGGTTGTTAAGGGGTTCTGAGTGTATATTAGTGTTGCTAGTGTGTTTTGTTGGTTGTTAAGAGGTTCTGAGAGTGTTTTAGTTTTGCTAGGTGATTGCTGGAGGGTTCGGGTGGTTGTGAAGTGGTTCTGACTATTTTAGTGTTGCTCTGAGATTGCTAGGATGTTTGGGGGTTGTTAAGGGATACTGAGTGTATAGTAGTGTTGCTAGGAGGTTGCTTGTGTGTTTGTGAAGGGGTTTTGACTGTATTTTAGTGTTGCTAGGGTGTTTTAGGTGGTTGTTAAGCAGTTTTCAGTGTATATGCTATGTGGTTGCTAGAGTGATTTGGGGGTTATTAGCCCTCTGGTGTCTGAGGGTGTTTTGGGGCCCTGGAGAAGTTTTGACATGCCCTGACATTTGAGCTTTTTTCAGTATCTTAAAAACATATTTAGGGTTGTGAGTGTCTATTAGTGTGTTGCCATGAGGTTGCAAGGGTATTCTGAGTGGTTTCCAGGTGTTTTCTTCTTATCCAGTATAATTTTACTATCATACATGTGAGTATGTTGAATTGTCTTTAGTTTGTATATCAATATGAACGTCCCTCATGAATATGATGTACTAGTCAGATTGTTTCAGTCTCATGATCTGTTGTTGTGCCAGTGGTGTTTGATTGGGTCAGTGTCCCTCACAAGGGGGCAGGCTTGCTCTCTAACTCCCTCCTTCTCTCTATCTCTTTCTCCATCTCTTGTTTTCTATCAGGGTGTGGCTGTCTCTGGACTTCAGTGGTAATATTTGTTCTTTTGTCTGTGTAAGTGGATGAATGCAACCCTTTAATGACCTTTAGATTGTAAGATATGTAATGTGTAAGATATCATGTTGAAGATGAAAAAGCTGATTGTATTTAGATCTGTGGATCTTTTTTATGGTTTCTTTGAAGAAATCATATTTTATCAAAGAGCTGTGTATTGAATCACCTTATACATTAATGGACACGGCAGTGATTCACGCTCAACAACTGTGAGTTTTCAGTGGGAAATGGTTAAACTATCTGTGCTTACAGCCGTGCAAAGCAGCAGGGGTTATTTATCATTACTAACCATATGTCATCATTACCAATTAAAATGAAGGATGATATGGGAAGTGTGGATTGGCTGATAGATAAATGAAAACAAACATTTCAACAATAAAATTATGTTTTATTTTTGCATAGGCACAATAAACTGTGAAATCTGTCAGATAATGTGAGTTCAGCGTTAAAATGTTCAAGTGTCCTGACAGTGACCTACAAATACACCGTCATAAAGCCTGACAGGACTTCATTAGTTGATCTGATCGGTACTGTGATCTATGTGAGTTATCAACAAGCTGGAAGTTTGATAGCTTGAAGGCCATGCAGACAAGCAGCCAATTAATAGATTGCTGTGTGGTTGCTAGGGTGTTGCTGTTTGGTTGCTAGGGTGTTGCTGTGTGGTTGCTAGAGTATTCTGTGTGATTGTAAGAGCATTTCTAGAATGTTGAGAGGGTGTACTGGGTGTTTGTTAGGGTGTTGCTATTTGGTTGCTAAGGTATTCTAGGGTGTTGCTAGGGTATTCTGTGTGATTGTAAGGGCGTTTCTAAAAGATTGCGAGGGTGTACTTGGCAGTTGCTAGGGTGTTGCTATGTGGTTGCTAGGGTATTCTGAGGTGTTGCTAGGGTATTCTGTATGATTGTAAGGGCATTTCTAGAAAGGGTGTACTGGGCGATTGCTAGGGTGTTGCTATTTGGTTGCTAGGGTATTTTGAGGTGTGGCTAGGTGGTTGCTATGTGGTTGCATTGCAAGATAGAGGGATAGAGGCAATAAAGGGTTGCAATGTAGTTACTAGTAAGTTGCTATGTGGCTACTAAGTGTTCTGCATGGTTGCTAGGCAGTTGCTATAATGTTCAGGGTAGTTTCTACATTGCAGAATAGTTACTGGGGTGTTCTGTGTTGTTAGAAAGTTGCTATTCAGTTGCTAGGTGGTTGCTATGCGGTTACTAAGGTCTTCAGCATAGTTGCTAAGAGGTTGCTATGGTGTTTTGGGTGTTTTCAACTAGGGTTATGCCGATAGACGATAGTATCGTGAATCAACAATAGACAGAGATATCGCCTGTGGCTGATGCCTTTGACGATAGCAAGACGATTTATTATTATTATTATTATTATTATTATTATTATTATTATTATCATCAGGCTAGTAATACTATCTAATTAATATTAGGGCTTATTTGTTGCATTAGGCCTATATTTATTTTTCCGCATTTTTACAGTAACCAATCACACACGATTATGCTGAGTTTATGAATGCAATGGCCAATCAGAGGTGAGAATCAGATGATTCATCACTGAAACAGCGGACTTCTGTTGTTCAGCACGCGCTGACTGAATTCTGACTCGCGAATTCTCATTATAAACAACAAAGTGCAGATATACGTGCGATGTAAGTATAAGATAGGGCTGTGCAATTAATCGCATGCGATTGTCATGCGCATCTCGTCAGTAAAGCTGATTCCGTGATAGGTAGTAAATCGCCATCACCTGCTTTCAGATGGAGAAGCATTTAATACATTACATAAATTAGCACGATAATATCTTGTATCGGCAATCTCACATGCTGACGATAGGACGATATGAAAATTGAACATATCGCTCTACACTAGTTTCAACATTCCTAGATAATTACTGGGGTGTTGTGCTGTTGTTGTTAGAAGGTTGCTATGTGGTTGCTGTATGGTTGCTAAGGTGTTCAGCATGGTTGCTGTGGTGTTCTGGGTGGTTGCTATGACATTGCAAGAGAGTTATTTGGTGTTCTGTGTTGTTCAAAGGTTGCTATGTAGTTGCTAGGTGGTTGCTATGTGGTTGCTAAGGTCTTAAGCATAGTTACTGGGAGGTTGCTATGGTGCTTTGGGTGGTCGCCACATTCCAAGATAGTTACTGGGGTGTTGTGCTGTTGTTGTTAGAAAGTTGCTATGTAGTTGCTGTGTGTTTACTGTACAGTTACTAGGGTGTTCAGCGAGGTTGCTGTGGTGTACTGGGTGATTGCTACATTGCAAGATAGTTACTAGGGTGTTTTTATGTTGCTGTTAGAAGGTTGCTGTGTAATTGCTATATGGTTGCTAGGAGGTTGCTAAGGTGTTGTGGGTGGTTGCTATGCAGATAGATGGATAAATTGTAGCGGGTCTCTACTCTCTCTCTCAGAATGGACTCCATTAATGTAATGAGTTGTAAATTTATGGTGACTGTGCTGGAGTGCAGTAACCCAGCACACATCAGGACAGTCGGCGTAAATCAATGACTGTTTCCTGTGGAGCTTTTAGCGCTGACCGTCACCACCGCTGATCCCTGATCAGATCCCTGCAGGACGAGACTCAAACAGACAGAGACAGAGACATACAGCAGAGCATCATATGCAGCTTAAAGTGTGTGTGTGTGTGTGTGTGTGTGTGTGTGTGTGTGTGTGTGTGTGTGTGTTTCAGTCTAGTGAATGTTTCTTCATTAGTGTGTGTGTTCATTAATTGACTACAGAGGCTTTAGTTACTCAGATTAGCTCTGGGACAGCAGTGCAAGTGCATTTATCACTCACACACACACACACACACACACACAGTGTTTTTTGGCTGTAAACCACATGAAAATGTGCTCCTTTCACTTTCAGAATCACCACCAGATTTATTTTAGCATGAAAGGAATGACGTGAAATTAGTTTTTAAATATCTTTAACCAGCTAAACCTGTTAATCTGTGAGCCGGAGCAATAAAAGAAGATATTTTGAAGAGCACTGGAAACATACAACATTTTGGACCCCATTGACTTTCACTGGATGGACAAAACAACACTGAGACATTTCTCCAAATATCTTCTTATTGAAGGGAAGTGAAGTGACATGTGGCCAAGTATGGTGACCCATACTTGGAATTAGTGCTCTGCATTTACCCATCCAAAGTGCACACACACAGCAGTGAACACACACACACCATGAACACACACCCGGAGCAGTGGGCAGCCATTTATGCTGCAGCGCCCGGGGAGCAGTTGGGGGTTCGGCGGCGCCTCAGTCGTGGTATTGAAGGAGGGAGAGAGCGCTGTACATTCACCCCCCCCACCTGCAATCCCTGCCGGTACAAGACTCGAACCCGCAACCTTTGGGTTACAAGTCCGACTCTCTAACCATTAGACCACGACTTCCCCAATTGTGTTCTTCCTTTATCAGAAATGTTTCTGATTATTATCAATGTTGAAAACAGCTGGGTTGCTTCATGTTTTTTTTGGAAACCATGATACATTTTATTTTTCAGGATTCACAGATGAATAGAAAGTTCAAAAGAACAGAATTTATTTGAAATAGAAATCTTTTGTAACATTATAAATGTCTTTACTGTCACGTTTGATCAACTTGATGCATCCTTGATGAATAACAGTAGTCATTTTTTATTTAAATATATATATATTTTTTAATTATTAATAATTATAACTATATAAATTAATACAAAATAAATGATAAATTCATAAAAATAAATAAAAACTATTCATTTATAGATATACATAGATAGAGCCATATACAGTAAATGTCTTTAAATGTCTAAATCTTCTTTTATGTTCTACAGAAAATTGAAAAAGGGTAAATGATGGCAAAATAATATTTTTTGTGTCAACTATAACTTTAAAGAATCATGGCAGACATTAATTGGTATTAAAAATATTTAAGTTGTAATTGTGAATGTTGATTGTATGATTTATTTTTGTACACATTTTGTGTTCTGTTGATGAAGAATAATGATAAAGTTCTAGTAAAAAAAAGTATGTGCATATGAGCTTCATTTGGTTGTACTAGGACTAAAAAGTTTGTCTGTGAGAGTAAAATAAAGTATATTTTTCATGTATTTTGTCTGGTCAGAATCCTGAACTGAACTGGACAGATATCAGATATTATCTAAATAATCTGCTTCAGATTTTTTCCATAACCTTTAGTGTTTTTCTATTGCCTCTCATTCATTCCGATTTGTTTAATGTCGCTTAATTCTTCATTTCCACGAGCGTTTAACCCAGTTGTCATTCCTGATCTCATTTCATCATGTTTTTATCTACAAACATCATTTTAATCAGCGTCGGTTTGTTTGACTTCTGCCAATAATCATCAGAGATCCTGTAACTCAATATCCAGGCGCTGATGAGGAAAACGAGATAAAGATGTGAGGATGAGTGTGAGCTGGATCTGTGTTTCTGCTGTAATGACCGCATCGTTTTTTTCTTGTCTGGACTGAATCCTGAGCAAATAGTGTCTTCTGTCTCATGTCTTCTCACGCAAAGACCCATCCCTCCCTCCCTTCATCGCCGTCTCTCTTCCAGAGGAGGATGAATCTGTATCTAATATCTGAATGTTTGTTTTCTTTATCTTCCAGTGATCACAGATGAATAGAAAGTTCAAAACAACAGCATTTATTTGAAATAGACATCTTTTTTCACATTATGAATGTCTTCTCCGGCACTTCTGATGAATTTAATGATGAATAAAAGTATTAATTTCTAATTAAAAAAATGTATTTCTATTTAATGGAAATCTATTTTAACATTAAAAATGTATTTACTGTCACTTTTGAGCAATTTAATGTGGCCTTGATGATTAAAAATATTAATTTCTAATTAAAAAAAATTATTTGAATACTTTTGAAGTTGTATGCTGTAGTTTTACAGCCATATCTACGTTTAAGTGCTTGGTTTAAATGTCGCTTTTTCTTCAAGCTTTTATGCATGTTTGTTCATGAATATGAAGTTTGTTGGATGAGGTTGAGGTTGTCTGAGGTTTGCGAGGAACGCTCTCTGAGATGTTTTAAGCGTGTTGAGAGGCTTTGCTCACGTGATGCTCTTTGTTGTAAATGCTCAAAGTGCCGCTATAGCTTTAAGCCCAGCCGTGTAATCTGGGTCAGAGTCTCATTATGATTTCCAGGAGCTTCTATTAAGGTTTAGCCCCGGCTGCATTCATCTCTCTAATCCACACGCTGGAGCTCCTCTCACAATATCACCTCAAGTCCTTTAGTCACGGCGCCGCAGATCGTCCGATCGCCTTTTGCTCGCCGCTTCCGTCTGTGATCGTCTCAAGTTCAGACAAACTCCTGCAGAATTGGACCAAACCTAATGGACCTGAAAAAAACCCCCGCTGTGCGTGCGAGACCCAGAATCAGCTTTTATCCGTGCGTTTATTAGACTCTGTCTCTGAAGTTTGATGGTGAATCTTTCGCTCTGTCAGTTTGTAGAGCGAGTTGCGTGATAAAAGGAAACGCGTGAAACAAGGCAACTCGTAAATGACCCTCATTCGTCGTGTTAAATGTGTCAGTGGAGTGGTAATAGCGCTTCATTAACACGCCGGGCTGGAAATGGCTTCTCTCGCTGCGTTTCGACTAAGACTGAGTTGCTGCGCGAGATCATTTGGCTCTCCAGGCTTGTAATGAACACATGTTAATCTGTGTGATACGAACGATTCCTGCTGCGAATCAACTGCTGCTGTCACTCAACAGAACTTCACTTCTTTATCTTTTTACACTGGCTATATAAAGACCCCATTTAATGCTTTGCTGAGCTCTTTTTGTTTTCCTGTGTTGACATTTCTACTTGAGACCAATAGTTTTTAAACTTGTAAAAATAAAGTTTCTTTATTAGCATTGATGGTTCCATGAAGAACCTTTAACTTCCGTGAAACATTTCCATTGTAGGTTCTTTATAGTGGAAAAGGTTCTTGACATTATTGTTACTGTTCACTGAAAGATTCTTTGGGGAACCAAAAATGGTTCTTCTATGGAATCACTGCGAAAACCCTTTTGGAACCTTTTTTAGAGTTTAGAGTCATGATTAGACCAATTCAGATTGTGAGTTTAAGGCTGTTTGTGAGTCTTTTTGACTGATTCATTACAGTGAATCTGTTGGGGAGTCATTTATCCACGGGTAAGACTCCACTGTTCACACTGTAGTTATTAGACTGATTCAGATTGTGAGTTTGAGGCTGTTTGTGAGTTTTTTTGACTGATTCATTACAGTGAATCTGTTGGGGAGTAATTTATCCACGGGTAAGACTCCACTGTTCACACTGTAGTCATTAGACTGATTCAAATTGTGAGTTTGAGGCTGTTTGTGGGTCTTTTTGACTGATTCATTACAGTGAATCTGTTAGAGAGTCATTTGTTCATGATTCAGACTCCACTGATCACACTGTAGTCATTAGACTGATTCAAATTGTGAGTTTGAGGCTGTTTGTGAGTCTTTTGACTGATTCATTACAATGAATCTGTTAGAGAGTCATTTGTTCATGATTCAGACTCCACTGTTCACCCTGTAGTTATTAGACTGATTCAGATTGTGAGGTTGAGACTGTTTGTGAGTCTTTTTGACTGATTCATTGCAAGGAATCAGTTCATGAGTCAAACTCCACTGTTTGCTCTGTAGTCATTTGATTGATTCAAACTGTGAGTTTGAGGCTGTTTGTGAGTCTTTTGAATCATTACCAGGAATCAGTTAGAGAGTCATTTTGTCATGAGTCAGACTCCACTGTTCACTCTTAAATATAAAGCTTCCTTATTGGCATCGACGGTTCCATGAAGAACCTTTCACTGGAAACCATCCATGGAAACTTTTCATTGAACAAAAGGTTCTTTGTAGATGGTAGTGTATATAAAAGTAAAAAAATAAAACAGTGATAAATAGTGCAAAATTCAATGTGACAAAATGCAGGAATCGAAGGTTTCTGAGGAGATGGGAATGCTTTTTGTGTGCAAAAAAAAAAAGCACTTCTGCATCAATCTCCGACACACATTCATTCATTCATTCTCATGAGAACGTCATGTCAAACCTCCTTTTGTAAGCTGTATTTTTAGGAGTGTCGTTTCCATCACAGGCTGACGTGGATGAATGAATGAATGAATGAATGAATGAATTCCAGCCTCTCTGTGATCAGCTGATGGTTTCTGAATGAAATTAGTGTTTGTAAGACGCTGCAGGATTTACTGCTTCTACTGCAGGTCATATCTATAATTTAACAGCAGGCACATTCTCATTCCAGTCCAGTCAGAGCTTGTGTTCAGAATGGAATACTACTTTTTGACAATATTTAAACAATATTTATTCATTTTAAACAAGAATTATTCCGTTCTAAACATTACAAACAGCAGTATGCTCGTCACATGAGCTCATTACATTGCATGAGTTGCATCCAGTTTCGTGCTGCATTATAAATGTTTCAAAATAGAGATTTGTAGTGTTTTTGTGTCTTTCTGATTCATAATTTGATCAGATTGCCATAGGTTCAGACATTGTAGGTGAAAAATGTAGGTTACACTCACATGCAGTGTTTTTTTGCTTCCTGTCAAAATTCTGCACATTTTATGTTTACATATTATAAATGTACACTAGCATTCAAAAGTTTAGGGTCAATGTGAAAATGAATGTATAATTTTATTTATCAAGGACGCATTAAATTGATCAAAAGTGTCAGCAAACACATAATGTAACAAAAGATTTCTATTTTTAATAAATGCTGCTCTTTTGAACTTTCTATTCATCTGTGAATCCTTAAAAATAAAATGCATCACGGTCTCCGCAAAAATATTGTGCAGCACGACTGTTTTCAGCATTGATAATAATCAGAAATGTTTCTCGAGCAGCAGATCAGCATATTATACTGATTTCTGAAGATCATGTGACACTGAAGACTGGAGTAATGATGCTGAAAATACAGCTGCGCATCACAGAAATAAATGTCATTTTAACACATATTTTAAATCGAAAAAAATATTTAACATTTTTACAGTAATTTTGATCAAATAAATGCAACCTTGGTGAGTAGAAGAGACTTCTTCTGAAAACATTAAAAGACCTCACCAACACAGATGCTTTGAATCATACTGAGAAATTTAATAAAATGTGATATACGAAAGAATTGCGTTTTGTTGGGTACAAATTTAAATGTAGATGTTTATTATTATTTAAAACTTCTAAAAGTTTATCCCATTTTTTTAAATAGTGTATTATACAGGTGAGCTCAAAACTGCAGGCATGAACTAAAAGAAACAGAACTCTATGGCTCTGTGAGGCTCATGAATATTAATGAGGAGGCGTGTCATTGTACTCTTTGAGGCGTATGGAGGTTCATCAGAGCATGTCTGCGGTGCAGGGGTCACTCACACATCTCCTGATCACTGAGGGGAACGATGACCCCACATCCGCCGGGTCAGAAAGAACCAAACCAAAGACGGTTAACTAGATTTACACACACAAACGTGAGCGCTGTCTGAACATGTGTTTCTCACAGCCACGATGCTAGGATGGTTGCCAGGGTGATGTTATGTGGTTGCTATGGTGGTTGAGCACTATGAGTACTAGTAATAGTGATGCTTGACTTGGTAAACTCAATACAGAAAAGAGAGGTTTGTCTTCATACCAGGGTTATCATCGTTAACTAAAACTAAAACCATACAAACATTTTCATTGCTTGAAAGAAAATAAGCATGAATTAAAATAAAATATAAAAAAAAAAAAACTTATTTTGTCAAATAATTCTAAATAAATAGTTTTTCTATATTAGATTTTATTTTATTTAATTTCAGATTTTTGCTTAGTTTAACTTGAACTAATAAATAAAACTATATAGACATATTTGAAAATAAAAATGACAAAAACATTTATAATAATAAAAAGTACAACTTTAAAATTACAATAAAACAAGAACTATAATAGTAAATGTAGCTAAAACTAAATAAAATAAATAAAAATGCTATAGACATATATTTTAAAAAAATACATAAACTTTACCTAAACCTGAAATTTTTATTAAAACTTAAGTGAAAACAGAAAATATAAAAGTAAAGTCTAATTCAAAATATTAACAAAAACTGAAATAGTATATCTAGCTCAAACTAAATAAACTTAAAGTGATAAATAAAAATTATGTAGACATTTTAAAATAAGTGAGAAAACATTTACCTGAAATTAAAGTGAAAACAGAAAATATAAAAAAATAAAACTCAATTCAAATTATCAGCAATAAGTATAATAGTATATCAGAGATACTGAAGCAATGCTGGTTCATGCTCACTCATGCCCGTCCTCACACAGGTCCTTGAGCGTGACCTCTTGACCTCTTGACCCGTGTGACCCTGCAGCCCTACCCAATGTGTCCGGTCTGCTGATCAGAGCGAGTGCGTCTTCCTGTGTGTTTCTGTGGTGTTTTGTAGTTGATTTGTAGAGAGCAGCAGCTTTTATCAGCTCCAGACTGGATGATTTCAGAGCTGTTTGTTTTCTCCAGTGAATTTCAGATGCAGAGGCGATACACGTGTGTGTGTGTGTGAGATGATTGATGATTGTGTGTGTGTGTGTGTGTGTGAGATGATTGTGTGTGTGTGTGTGTGTGTGTGTGATGATTGTGTGTGTGTTTGTGTGATGATTGTGTGTGCGTGTGTGTGCATTGCAACCGTGTGTATCAGTTTGACTACAGCGATGTGAATGTCAAGCGCTCGACACAATGACTGTCTGTTTAAGCAGATCCTCTAAAATTACACACAGATAAATAAATCACTGCAGAAATTAAACTGCACATTCACTGAAGCAGACGGCTTCATCTCGCCGGATGAAGCAAATGAAAGCGTTGAAATGTTGAAACTTTTGGGAGTAAATATTTACTTTCGGCCTGTTTTCTTCCAATATTCACAGTTGTCAGCTCTCATCAGCGCTGTTATGAGGAATATACTGTAAGCTGTTATTAAATCAGATGAATGTGTTTCTGTCTCTGAAGTCCATCCCGCAATATCGCGTCCGTTTAAAGCTCGGACTGTCAAATGAAAACTGGCTGGGAATTAGAAGTTTAATTATGAGTTTTCAACCTCATCATGGGAGCAGATTGATCTCTGGCAGCGTTTTATGAAAGTAAGTAATAATTTAAGAAAATGATTATCTTGCCTGTGAGAACTGACCGTCGAACGGCTTCAGTCATCGTCAGACGCTGCAAACACACACACACACTCTCACACACACACACACACACACACACACACACGCACA
>NW_015506497.1:305210-307210 GCF_001515645.1 Sinocyclocheilus grahami | reverse complement strand
GTGTGTGTGTGTGTGTGTGTGTGATGATTGTGTGTGTGTTTGTGGTGTGTGCGTGTGTGCGTGTGTGTGCATTGCAACCGTGTGTATCAGTTTGACTACAGCGATGTGAATGTCAAGCGCTCGACAGTCTGTTTAACTGTTTAAGCAGATCCTCTAAAATTACACACAGATAAATAAATCACTGCAGAAATTAAACTGCACATTCACTGAAGCAGACGGCTTCATCTCGCCGGATGAAGCAAATGAAAGCGTTGAAATGTTGAAACTTTTGGGAGTAAATATTTACTTTCGGCCTGTTTTCTTCCAATATTCACAGTTGTCAGCTCTCATCAGCGCTGTTATGAGGAATATACTGTAAGCTGTTATTAAATCAGATGAATGTGTTTCTGTCTCTGAAGTCCATCCCGCAATATCGCGTCCGTTTAAAGCTCGGACTGTCAAATGAAAACTGGCTGAAGTTTAAAAGTTTAATTATGAGTTTTCAACCTCATCATGGGAGCAGATTGATCTCTGGCAGCGTTTTATGAAAGTAATTAAGAAAATAATGATTTAAGAAAATTACCATCCAGATTGTGAGAACTGACCGTCGCAAACACACACACACACACTCACACACACACACACACACACACACACACACACGCACACACACACACACACACTCACACACGCACACACACACACACGCACACACACTGAACGGCTTCAGTCATCGTCAGACGCTGCAAACACACACACACACTCTCACACACACACACACGCACACACACCGAACGGCTTCAGTCATCTCCCAGAATATTTGTGTGGGACGAGTCAGATTTGTTATAATCATCTTTGAGTGTATTTATCCAGTCATATTCCTCCTGCTGGTGTCTGTATGTGCGATGCTTTTATCTTCAGATGAAGAGTCCAGCGTGACTGAAGCTCACGCGTGTGAATGTACGTGTGTCTGAGGATGGTTTCTCATGTCATCCTTCTTCAGCTCTCTCTTTTCATTTAGTGTTGTTTGACTTCACCAATAGCTCACCTGAACCTGTGCAGAACGGCACTCGGGAAAACTAGTTCTTCAGCATACAGTGTCCAAAATTAACTTATTTCCACACTTGCTTGACACACTTGGTTGAAACAATATTTTGCATGATTTAATAATATGATTTATATATTTAGTCATACATTTTTTTATATGATATATACTATTATTTATAATATATATTTATATATATTATAAATATTTCTATTATTTCTGTAGAAAAGTCATTTCAAAATTATTATTTTAGTATTTATTATATATATATATTTTTTTTTTTTTATTGTTATTATTATAATTAATTGTATTAATTACATATATTATTTCTGTTATTGTAGAAGAACAAATGTCATTTTATTGTTGTTGTTGATATTATTTTTTATTAATTATTTACAGATTATTAGACTAAATAATAATAATACAATAAATAATTATATTTTTTATTATAATGTAGTGTCATGTAATAAATAATTAATACATTATATTACACACACACACACTTGCCTAGTATTTCGATTATAAAAATTTTAAAAATTGTTCTATTGTAAAAATATGTATTGTTTTTATTGTTATTATAATTGATTGTATTAATTACATATATGTAATTACAATAATGATAATGCATTTATAACTATTATATTATATTAAATATTCCTATTATGTCTATTAATATATAAAACTTTTATTATTATTATGTCATGATATTTATCTCTCTGTATATGTAATTTTAGAATAATAAAAGTAATAATATTTGAATATGCTCTGATTATCATTTGTACTTTTCAGTTTAAATAATCTGAAGTTAATTCTTTAAATTGTTTATTTTCTTCCTTTTTTTTGGCAAGTTATGTTTGTAATCTTCCACACAGATCCAGTTGAGCTGAACTGTGAGTCTGAACGTGTGTGTGTGTGTGTGTGTGTGTGACCAGCAGAGAGAGAGAGTGTGTGTGTGTGTGTGTGTGACCAGCAGAGA